>NC_012874.2:56841340-57008198 GCF_000003195.3 Sorghum bicolor
CCAGCCTAGCAGTTCTTCCCCATCGCATCTTCTCCACTCGGGCACTCTGAGATGCCATGGAGAAGACCGCCCGAGCGCCGTCGGTGGCTACTACCGGGAGTCGGCCCCCGCCGCCGTCGCCTCCAACGAGGCCGCGTACCAGGAAGTCGCTATCGCCATCTTCTCCACAGCCTCCAAGGAGGCCGCGTACCATTAGGTCGCCATCGCCATCTTCTTCACGGCCTGCAAGGAGGCCGCTGACCAGGAGGTCGCCATCTCCTGCGTGTACCAGGAGGACGCAGGAGCCGTCTCCTAAGCGTAGGCCGTCTACCAGGAGGTCCACATCTCCTCCGTCCAAGAGATTCTCATCGCCTCCCTGTGTGAGCTCGCCACCTCCTCCATCTGGCCCTGGAGGTGTCATACACACACCTCATCATCGACAACCTACAGCAGAGAAGCAAGAAGATCACCAAACCAGGTATGACGCAGTTAATGTGGTGGTTGCAGAAATTCTATTAATTTATTGGTTCTTCAATTAATTGATTAATTGAACTCTGTTTAAAAAGAATTGTGTCCCTGTCACACGCTGCATAGGGTTTTTAATTTTGTTTGATAATTATAGTTCCTATCTTAGAAGTTTGGTGACAGACTTATATGTTGCTCTTGCCTGGGAATTCAATTTTACACAGATCAGTATGCATACATTTAATATGCAAAATGTCAATATTATGTTCCCTGTATATATGTTGTTATCTATCATGCACATCAAGTGTTCCTTTACCTACAGATAGAAAAAAAGCACAATGGGGACTCCATATCATTCTGAAATAGTCATTAATATTTTATTTAAATTAACACTTGTTTGTATCCTATTATAACTATTTCCTGATCCAAACAATGCCATGCTATCATTGTATTTTCCTGAATTTTTTTAGAAAAGAACCAGATCACTTGCAAGTGTTGTATAGACTTTAAAATGTAACCTATGTTGAATGAAGTTAAAATATTTTGTAGGAAAACACATGAGAAGACGGAAGGTAGATGGAGATTAGTTATTCAATTCAGCGGGGGACCCATGGATGACAAACGTGCCTTAGTGGACATTGAGCATCATAAAATTAACTTTGCCAACTTCTTAAAGTACAAACTTAAGTGTGGTTATTCTGCGAGGGATTTCATATACTATATGAAGCGATATGACAACAATACAGCTATGCTCCACGGTATAGATTACGAAGAAGATGCACTGACAATGATAGAAGAGTGTACAGAAGAGAAGATAATTAGGCTAGGAATTTCAGAATCAAGATATAATATCACACCGATTAAGCAACGTACTACGGTTGAGGAAGTTGAGGATGAAGACATTGATGCGTACAAGCTGTGGCTCGAAAAGCTACGACAGGATAAAGAAAACCTAGGTACTAATGTACTACAAAAATACATCTCAATGTTTTTTAGTACTAATCTAAAACTTACACTGTCTCTATCTCTCTCTATATATAACATCTATATATGCATCTCGCAGAATTTAAGGATGACACTCGGTTGAATACTGTTGCAACATATAAAGAATGGTTGAGGAGGGAAGGGCTTCTTCAAGATATATGTAATCTGATTTTATTTTATCTTGCCATTACTGTAAGCATTAATATATTCTTATATTTCCAACTCCATTGTAACTATGTACTTCCACTTTTTTTGTATGTACAGATGCATATATAGATGATGAAACCATTGAAGAAGATGGAAGTGGTGACAATAGCGCAACACCAATGCAGTTTCCAGCTCATGCGCGTAGGCCAAAGGCCTCTAAGAAAGGTATGCAATATTTCAGAGTGTTCATACATTACTAGAACATAAAAATGCTGTTTTCCAATGTTAACATACGTTACATTTTGTAAACACTTTTTTTCGGTAGGAGTTGGCGACAAGAGAAAGAATGGGCGTGGAACCTTGAAAGGTTTATCAGTCCAAGCTAAGAGGTGTAAACTTGCCACTGAGAAACTTAATATAGAATTCTCTTCCACGAATGGCGCTCCTATAGGAGAAAATCATCGCTTGTTTGTGGATGAAATAGTTTAGTTTACAAGAAAAATGACTCCACTAATTGGAGTTAAAAAGTGGAGAGATGTAAACAAAATTGTTAAAGATAAAATAGCACACACAATATTGGTACGTTATAGTCTTGCTCACGCATTTGATAAATTAGTTCTTTGTAATACCTTATTACTTGACAATTTTTGGGTAACCTTTTTCAACAGATTAGGTGGAACATTAAGGACAACGATGAAGAGAAGGCTAGGATATGGAAGATTGCAGAGAAACGCTACAAAGGGTGGCGAGCGGACTTGAGTGCCACATACAAGGCATACAAATCTTATGATCAAAGGATGAGACATAAACCAGATGATCTGGACATTGTGGAGTGGCACTACTTGGTCCTGTATTTTGGAACTGAAAAATTCCAGGTGGAAAGCCTGTGACATATATCTATTTATTGTCTGTATTCTTGTAGTGCAACTAACATATTTTTCTTTATATCAGCGAATGAGCAAAACAAACTCTAGAAATTCCCAGCATCGACAGACCTACATCTTACAGGATCAAAATCTTTTTCACAAGTTAGTTTTGAGCAGGTAATGATATGGAACCTATTCTTCTTTCATGTATTACCTAAACAGTAACAACGTTCAATTTTCACATCTTAGAGAAACCTGGAGACTGGTGAAGAGCCAGATGGTTTGACATTTTGGAGGAGTACACGCACCAAGGATGGCCGATGGTCTTCTGATGCTGCTAAACAAATATACGTAAGTACTACTTTGGCTGTGCCACCAGGTCTATTTGGTATACCCAGTTTAGCTGAACCAAATGCTTCGAAACTTTTTCTATGATCTTCTGATAGCATATGGTAGCTGCTGTAATTTTTTTAGAATTTTCTGTGCAAGTGTTGTATATGGTCATTTATGCATCCTTGTATCTATTTAAATTGAGAAAAACATCAAATAATTATATTTTATGATGGCAATCATAAAATCTTTTGTCCATGATTTATGTATGTTCACATGATATGGTTGGTATGGTCCAGAACACCAAATCAAAGTTTTTAACATTGATAATTATCTAAGTGAGATGTTGGTCCCATCTGGACAGATCTGGGGACATGGAGAAGTTCACCTTGATAAGTTGGTTTCCTAGAAAACTTGTGAATATCAAAGTCGAGGATAAATGTCATATATAGCTGCTGTTCAAATTTGAGGTCATTTGGCCTAGTGGTTTGGGACTTGCAACTGTTTGAAGTGACCTCCAAGTTGTTGGGTGCTCTCAATTTCAGCAGAGAACTTTCTATAAATCTGCTATTTCAAAGTACTAAATCTAGTAATCATACTTTGATGTCTGTAGATGAAATCTGGAGAATTTTTTAACCTTTCCAGAATGACCTCTTCCAAGTCAGTTGGACTTGTATATCTCCAGATATGATTTTTTCTATGTGCAGCTGTTGCATGCCCTGATTTCTGGGAACTTGCTGGAATGCAAGTTGCTTATTTTACAAGCTTTATGTGTTAATTTATGTTCTTTACAGTGATTTGTATAGAACTAGGCTACTCGGTAAACGACTGTGTAGTGATATATGTAGTCATACCATGTTCTATTCATTTATCCCCAATGTCATACTGTCCATTGCTTTCATGCTTTGCTAGGAATCATATTTGCATGATTAACATGGACTTGGTTATTGTGTTCAGGATACTGCCTTCTCCAAAATTGAAGACAAAATTGAGTTGGAAGCAAATTTAATTTCAAAAGAACAAGAAAGGCAGATTCTTCATGAAACCTACAAGGAAACCACTGGATGCAAGAGCAGGAGAGGTCCTGGTCATGGATACTTGGGAAAGTATCCAACCCGAAGCCAACTTATGAATGAACGAATTGAAGAGCAAGCTCGTGCAGCAGCAGCGCTAAAGAAGAACAGTGAGATGCAAGCTGAGGGAGAGAAGTTAAAAGAACAAGTTACTGTTCAAGCCGCTAAGAGGGAGAGCGACAAGGAAAAAATTCAGCAGCTGCAACATCAACTGGAGACTACAAGTAGCAAGATTAGAGAAGACCTGAGGCAAGAGTTTCTTTTACTACTCAAACAACAAAATGAAGCACCGCCTTTGGTAATACTACTACTACTACTTCATTTTCACCAACATCAATGATTTTATTAAAGACTGATTGCTAATGTTTCTCCTTATAACTCCAATGCAAGAATGATGCACCGACCACAACAACACCTCAGCATGCAGAAACAGCCACACATCCTTCAGAACAAACAAATATGGTTAGTACAAATGATGGTGCAAAATTAGCACATGTACTATTTTTTGATAAATGCAAACTGCAATGTACTAGATACCTACATTTAATCTGACATAATGTGTCAATCTTATTTTAAAATGAAGGCTGCTATAAATTCATCCATGCCAGCAATTAATGAACCTTATGTTGTTCCCACTCCCATCCAAGGATCAGAACATGTGCAAGAGGTAATATACGTCAAAATTGCTAAGTGATGATTGGTCATGTAGATCTACTGGTTTTTACACAGTATAGCAGATTGACATAATGTGTGAATCTTTTTTTAAAAATGAAGGATGCTATAGAATCTACCCTTCCTACACATGATGAACCTGAGGTTGCTCCCACTACCATCCATGGATCAAAACATGTGAAAGAGGTAATATACATCAAAATTGATAAAGATCAGTGAATTGTTTCCTACTTTGAGAGAGAGAGAGAGCTTACCTTCCATGCACTTGTACAGGTTCTTACAATTGCTAAGTGCTGATTGGTCCTTCAGATCTTTTGTTTTTTACAGACGATAGCACACAGTGCATTCATTTAAATTGACATAATGTGAAATATTTTTTTTAAATGAAGGCTGCTATAGAATCTTCGCTACCAACAAATAATGAAATTGATGTTCCCACTCCCATCCAAGAATCTGAATGTGTGCATCTGGTAATATACTTCATGATTATCACCTGCACTTTAACAGATTCTTATAATTGCTAAGTGCTGATGGCTCCTTCAAATCTTCTGGTTTTATAGACTGAAGCAGACAGTGTATTGTTGAGCAAAAACAAGAGTACCCAATCTAGTCGCCTCACTCGCAGCGCCCATAGAAAACTTTTCTCAAATGATAAAGATAGTAATGAGACAGTGACATTTATTTCATCACAATCACTAAGGAATTGTGCTGCAAATAAAAAGCGACAATGCAAAAACAAATGAGGACAGGTATGAGCAATCACGTGTCATTTTAAGTTGCTGTCCAGATTATCAACATGAACCTTGTTCACTTATACATGTATGTTTGTTCACTTAGTTAACATGACCAATTAGGAGTCCATGCCTTATTTGTTTATAGTTTGGCTTCAGTATCTATTCTATTTGTTAAATCATAAATATTGTTGTCTATCATGTGTTTTCTATGTTTGATTCAAACTATGTGATGAACTATATATATTACTAATGCATGTCATTTTGACTTTTCCAGTAAGATTCACCTTGATGGAGTCTTGGAAGCGAAAATGAATCAAATATTGCACAAGGAGAAAGATGTCATGTTCATATGTGCAAAGACAGTTATTCTTGTTTATGCTTGCCTATTTGTAGCATAAGTTAGTAGATTGTAATGCAGATCAACTTTGCAGTTACCTATTTTTGGAGGTAGAAAGTAATTTCAGTTCCTTATGTTGTACAAAGTATTGAATGCTTATGACCCAAATTATTAATATCACTGCCTTTCTATGGCATTGATTTATGAAATTTTATGAATTTTTGTGCAATGAGTTCAATGCATTAATTGGTTCTACTTCAAATTTGATGTCGATGCAATAGTTTGTATTGCATCTAGGCTCTTTTGATGCGATACTTGTAATTGCATCCAACCTCATGTCCATGCAATACTTGTAATTGCATCCAACCTCACGTCGATGCAATACTTGCAATTGCGTCCAACCTCACGTCGATGCAATACTTACAATTGCGTCCAACCTCACGTCGATGCATTAGTCGTAATTGCATCCAAACCTCACGTCGATGCAATAGTTATAATTGCATCCAAACTCACGTCGATGCAATAGTTGTAATTGCCTCCAACACCATATCGATGCAATAGTTTGAATGGCATCGAATCAAATTGGTGATGCAATAGATTATATAGCACTGAACCTACAATGGATGCAATATAGTTTATCGCATCGAACAATAGTAGCTGCAATAGCTGTGTTGCATCAACATGATTTCGATGCAACAAACTATTGCATCTCTCAATTTTTGATGTAACAGACAATGGATGGTCGATGCAATAGCTACTTCTCGCATCACCCATAATAAACCGATGCAAAAGGCTATTGCATCGGCTCACATCAAACACGAAATTGATGCAAGACGTGACTATTGCATCTATTTTAGACCTATAACATCAAAAAGTGGCCGATGCAACAGGGTCAAAATCTAGTAGTGGTGTGCTGCCTGACCAGGCACACGGGAAAATGAGAGGCGTTGCCTTGCGCTGCCTGACAAGGCACACGGCAAAGGCAGTTCCCAGGTGGCTCTAGCCAGATGCTTTGCCGTGCGCTGTCTGACCAGGCACACGGCAAAATGAGAGTCTTTACCGTGTGCTACCTGACTAGGCACACGGCAAAGGTAGTTCCCAGGTGGCTCTGGCCACCATCTTTGCCGTGCGCCTGTTCAGACAGCGCACGGCAAACAAGTTCTTTGCCGTGTGCAACGCACGGCCTCTATGGTCAATTTTTTTGCTTGTTCAGTTGTTTTGCCATCAAAACAAACAGATATATATCACAAATCACACATATACATTCATAAGCATCACATATCACATATATATCATAAATACGACAAATCCATCACATAAACTCCATGTCCATCTCATGTAGGCCACAACCAACACATAAACTCCATGAACAACACATATAAACCCATAAGCATCACATAATGTCCATAACCATCACAAGTCTCACTCCATGCGTCCCACATCATGAATCACACTCCACCTACCTCGGCCCACTCCATGCGTCCCACCTCGATCCTCCTTGTAGCCTAGGAGGTGGATCGTTTGACGCCGCCGATTGATTCTACACAAAGTTAAATATGTTGCATGTGTTAGACAAAGGTTATAAATAGAAGTGTTGTCTAATAACGGATATATGGACTTAACAAACATTATAAACAGAAGGCAACTCATAGGAGTGTTGACAGCAGGTTGTATAGGTTGGAATAACTCAGGTGGAGGAGGTTGGCCTATAGCTGCTCCAAGACATTGCATGTACTGGAACATCACGCTCATCCTCTGTTGAACAGCCTCCTGTTCTGCCTCCTGCCTAAGTCTTTGTTCCTCCCTTAGCCTCTATGATTCGGCCAGCCACTCCTATAAAATTGACAGCAATGTTACAATGCAAAGCAAACGTATGTCGAAATCAATGAACGGCTAGGCCGCATTTCTTGATTTGGTCTATCGCATAATGTTGCCAAATCGATTCTAGCCTTCACGTTATCTTTTGACTTATCCTGAATGTCCATGATTGTTCCCCAGTGTGCCTCGACGATATTCTTTTCGGTGTGCATTACATCAATGTTATGTGGAAGTAGCAGGTCCTGGTAATAAGGGAGCCTCTCTAAGCCTGACTTATGTGTCCATGCATGTTTATGACCATATCCTATGAAACCACCATCTTCACTGACCTCAAGAGCATCTATCTGAGCACGGACCTCAGCACCCGTCATCATCGCTGGTGGCGGGTCTGTAACTACCACATCTTTCATAAAGTTCTTGATGTCTCGTCTAAATGCATGTTCAATTGGGAGGAATTGACGATGTTTGTCAAATGAAGAATATTTGCCTCCCTTCTTCAACCAAATGAACTGAACATTTGTCTTGCATATTGGACATGGAAACTTCCAGTGAACACACCAGCCGCAGAAAATCCCATACGCCAAGAAGTCATGCAGGGAGTAGTGGTACCAAACATGCATTGTGAAGTTGGTTTTTGTAGCTCGGTCATATGTCAACACCCCTTCATCCCAAGATTTGACCAATTCATCGATCAGAGGCGCCATATACACACCCATATTATTGCCCGGATGACCAGGAATTATCGAAGACAAAAATATGTTCTGTGCTTGAAAGCATACACCAGGGGGAAAATTGAGTGGTATAACAAACACGGGCCAACAAGTGTATGGGGCAGCCATCATTCCATAAGGATTGAAACCATCTATTGCCAAGGCAACATGCACATTACGAGCCTCTAGAGCTTTCTCATGATGAATACTATCAAAATAGGTCCATGCTTCACCATCCGAAGGATGTACCATCTTATCAGGACTGTATCGACGTCCATCTTTATGCCATGTCATATGTTTCGTAGACTCCTCGGTCAGGTATAACCGTTGAATCCTTGGTATGACGGGAAGGTACCGTAGGATTTTCACGGGAATCGAAAGCTGCTCTATACGACCATCCGCATGGTGTTGCACCACAAACCTAGAGGACCCACACTTTGGACAGTGTGTTGCTTCAACATGTTCTTCTCTAAATAAGACGCACCCATGCTCACAAGCATGTATTGGCTCATATGGCATTTTAAGTGCATAAAGCATTTTCTGGGACTCATACATGTTCTTTGGTAGTGATCTTTCAGAAGTATACTGCCAAACACTGTCAGCATAACATCGAATCTGGCTCGGCTCATGTTTAACTGTGACTTCAAGTCCATCAAACGTCCAATGGCATCTAGTTGAGATACATTTGTGTGCCCATGGAGCGGTTTCTGTGCCGCATCTAACATGTCATAATACGCCTTTGCAGTAGCCTCTGGCTCCTCCTCATCCTCCCTACGTCCTTCACCAAGGTTTCCATCATGAAAATCATCTAACATGTCTTCTACCCCACCTTCATCTTCAAACTCCACGACACGTTGTCTCACGACCTCATCTCTCATACGATCGGCTTCACCATGGAGGGTCCACCGGATGTAGCCTGGCATAAATCCATACTTGCAAAGATGTTTACCCATATCAGTCTTTGTTGTCGAAGCCCGTTCTCACGGCTACTGCAAGGACACCAAACTTTGCGGGCTTCTTTCGCCGACCGAAACGCTGTTTCTAAGAAAGCATCGGTCTTCTTGATCCATTCATCGGTCCACTGTCCAAACTTTGACGTCCGGAGTACATCCACTTACGGTCATCCATTCTTGTACCATATACACGATAATTTTAAGATCACTTACATCTACAAGACATTCCTACTATATAATAGGTAAGGATATGTCCTAATCCCACCCGCAGATGTGTAGACGAGGCTAGTTTCCATGCTCTACTCCTATCCGAGACAAAATTTCGGCAACACCTCCCCGCTGTTCTCCGAATACACGTCCTGGTACGGAGATTGTGTATCCCGAGAACAACCAGAAGGTCATGCCAAAACTCTGTCTCATATAGGAGTAAAGCATGAAAACTAGCCTGGTCTACACATCTAAAGGCTGTCCAAAATACGTGGACAATTCGAAATAGAAACGGTTATACATATGCAAAGATCTGCATACTTCCAACCATATCTATTTCGAACGGGAGACACCTAACTAGGTTACATGACCTACGACCATGAGAAGGTAAGACGGATTATACCTTAGGTGGCGGTGGAGTAAGGATAGCGGGGCAGTGGCAGGTCGGTGCAGCGGCGAGCTGACGCGGTGCAGGCAGACTCGCACTCGGCTCCCACCGTGTGTTTTATTTTCGCCGTGCGTTTTTCCTCGGCACACGGCAAATGGATTGACTTCACCGTGTGCTCTTCTGTTTAGCCCACGGCGAAGGACGTAAAAGCCGAGGCAAATCAGCTCTTTGTCGTGTGCGGACGGATTGCACACGGCAAACCTACAGGCACACGGCAACGTCCGGTTTTCCGGTAGTGAGTAGAACAAAAAATATATTGCTCCTACTTACACGTATTCAGACAATCATTGTTTCTTTATGAGATTAAACAATCTATTTGCTCCCTGTGCAGGTGCTCAGGATGTAGATGCAGCAATTTGTTGTCACATTTGGCAGCGCAGCCAATAAGAAAGCTAGCTATATATGTCTATGTCTTTAGAAAGTGGACCTACAATGCCCAAAAACTTTTGTAAATTGCCGTGACTAAGCAATGTATAAAATACTGATAACCTTGTGGCTCTGTATGGTACATATAACCATAGGCAACATGACCGTGCCAAAACTAAACATGCATCTTTTGCCCTAGCTTTTTTCTATTATTTCCGCGCTCGATGGCCATTTTATTCATCCTCTAATAACTTTGTATGCATCAATAATAGACCTCAGTCATATACATGGCCACTGTATGCAACATTTGTAGCTTACCTGTATAATCTTAGAAATACATGACAACTCACGCGCAGGGGCGCGCGCTTCCTACTAGTGTAATACTAATACACAGAAAATGCATGCCACAAATATGGATTTTTAATTCAGAGACAGGAATGAAACAGTCTCAGATAAAAAAAAAGCACAAGACGGAAACTATAGATACATTGAAATATACATAAGCCCGCTGTGATCAACTCCGGAGCACAGTTATTTGGACCGGACCGAGGGTCTGACCGATAAAAGTGGAGCACAGTTATTTAGACCGGACCGACGGTCTAACGGGTAAAAGTCCAAACCAAAATTACTGGGATTGGGAATCTCGAACCTCCAATCTCAGCTTTCGAGAGCAGCAAGCCACCACTGCAATATACTAGTGACGTTTGTGTCTTTGGGACAGATCACACCTTATTTAAACCGTATTGAACCGGCGGTCTAAACGTTGAACCAATCAAACCGCACGTGCATAAAAAATTAATAATAATTGTACAGATAAAATTCAGTTGAGGGGAACTCTTCCCCATGTAGAGCATATCCGCCGTTGACTTGGCGTGAGATGATCACGCAAACTTAGGACAGGGGCAATGGAAGCGTAGTCGAAGGCATGGCTGGGCTTGCAGCTGACGGCCTCCGAACTGATGCGTCGGCTGTTGCCTAGTGTCACCGGCCAGCAATAGTGGGTGGTGTCCGTGTATGCCGTCGTGTCTCTGTCTTCCTCCTTTCGATAGAGTATCGTCATGTCCACCTTCAGCATCACCGTGAAGTCGTAGAGGCCGCCGTACTTCTGCGAGATGTAGCAGAGCATGAGGGGGTCGTCGAAGGTGACCCACCTGTCGAGCTGCATGGAGGCCAACCCCGGGTTGCGCCACCGCGCGCAGGGCTTGTCCGCCTTGCCGGTGGCGACGGTGTTGTTGACGGTGGCGATGTCCACCATGCCCTCGAAGGAGGGCGCGTGGGGCAAGTCGAGGATGTGCACGCCGTCGACGCAGACGTTGGTGGCGCGGCCGGCCGGGTCGTGGGCGTCCATGCTCACCCACACGGTCAGGTCCTTGGCCGGCGTGTAGAAGGTGACGGTGTCGTTGCGCGGCCTCCTCAGGTGCTCAATTGTGAAGTTGACGCTCGACCACAGGAGCCCGGCGGACTGGAGGTGGCCGTGTGTGATGGATATGCGGACGTTGTCGGGGCTGAGACCGGCAGTGAGCACCACCACCACAACGGTGGCGGCGAATGCAAGGGCTACCACGGATGCAACGATGCGAACCAAAGCCAGGCAACGGATTCTGCTTCTGTGCGCGCCGGCGGCCATCGACAGCAAGCTACCTCAATCTGCAGATTATATTGCTGCTCGACTGATGAACCTGCAAGCTATTTCCTGCGGACCTCTGCATATATATCATCTCTATATATTCTATGTTCTTCTAAAATTGATTAGCTAGAGAGAAAAGCAAAGCTTCTTTCCGTCTGTGCGTCACAGTAGGATCTGATACTGTGCATAGGTAAGCAAAGCTTCTCGCCGTCTGTTGAAGTGTTGATCACACTGGGATCTGGTACTGCATATATTGGTTCTTTGCTTGTTGACGACACTGTATTCTTTCGTTGCCACTCGTACAGAAAAGCTCTATGCTGGTGGTGGACAATCTTTTTCTATAGGCCGTCAATTAAAAAATGTCTGTGAAAAAAACTTGGAGAGCCCGACTCAAGAACTGCTAGTGGAAACACATTTTTACTGGCAACCGCCACTGCAAATGGTGCATGTCCACTCGCGGTTCTCTAAGTGAACTGCTACTGAAAATGGATTTGCATAGACGGTTTTCCTACATTAATTAACTGCCACTATAAATTATGTATTTCTATAGACAGTTTTCTTAAAAAACAGTCACTAAAAAATCAGATTTCTAGTGGCGATTTTTTAGTGTAAAAATAATTTGAAATTGATTTTCTTAAGTTTTTCAAATGACCTCGTATGAAAACCCACCAAAATTTGAGAACGTATCGTGCACGGCGTCACACAACATGCTAAAAAACCTCAAGATCCAACTTATGATCACATGTCATCATAAGTTGGATCTCGAGGTTTGTGAGCATGTTGTTTGAGGCCGTGCACGAAATGTTCTCAAATTTTTACCATAGGCTCCGCATGTGATATCATGACACCACACCAAGTTTCATGTTTTTTTTGGAATTAGTTTGCAATTAATATAATTTAAAAACGATTGACCTCCAAATTTGAAGTCGTGTTGCGTCAACCCGAGGTGCGAGAGTTCGGGCCTGTACATCCACACGGCCTTATTTCACACTAAATAACAACAAAGTCAATTTCCCATGCATAGAAATCCATTATTTCATACACATGCAGTTCAAATATGCATTTATCAGAAAAATTCAATGAAACAAAAGAAATGCAAGAAATATAGCTATATTTATTAGAAATAGCTCAACTTTCATTATTGTGACCAAATATAAGTTGGAAAACTAACAAAAAAACTCAGGGCAAAAGGAAAAACAATTAAAAACTAGTTTGCTGAGAGCTAGGGTTAGCTCTCGGCGATGGAGCTCTTTGCCGAGAGCGTTTAGGCTGCCGCTCGGCGAAGCGCCGTTGCCGAGAGCTAACTAGTGCTCTCGACCAAGTGCATTTGCTGTTTAAAAATCAGTATCTAACCTTTGCCGAGCGCTCCAAGATCTGGCGCTCGGCAAAGGGCTTGACCCTAACCTTATCTTGATTGTGTCTGTGTGCGTGGCACACACACAGACACACCCCGCACTCGCCTCCACAGCCCGCCGCCACCGCTTCCGCAGCTGCCCCGGCCGTCGCCGCCGCCGCCGTAGCTGCTGCCCCGCACCCCGCGCGCCCCTCCCTGGCTGACCACACCCCACGTGGCCGCGCCGCCGCTCTCGCCCACCACCGCGCGCGCCTCCCCCAGCTCCCTCCCCGTGGCCGCGCCATCGCCCCGCGCCGGCCCGCTCCTCCGCTCCTCTGCACCGCCTCCCCGCCTCTCCTGCCGCGCGCGCCCCCTCGCCGCCGGCCCTCGTGCGCGCCCTTGCTGCCGGCCGTGTGTGCCCCTGTGTGGCTGTGCCCGCCTGGCAGGAGCCCCGCCCGCCTGTGTGCCGCTCCAACCCTAGGTCCACGCCCCGGCCGCGTCGTACCTCCTCCCCGGCCTTCGAGCAGGAAGACGGATTGGACGAGGAGGGTAGGAAGACGAGAGGGAGAAGGAGAAGACCACTGAAGCCACTTCTCGAACCGGCCCGTCCCACGCGTCGACCTTCACTTCGTCGTCGATGAAGGTATAATCCCCGTGGATGCTAGTTTGTGGTGGTGGTGTGGTGATATATGTCGGCGGTTAACGCGATGCTTGGTAAATGTGGTTGTCGGCCATCGTCTCGTTGTTTCTTGTAGGTTATGGATACTTCAACGTATAAGGGGGTGCTGCCGAAAATTTGAATTAATAGTATATGTTTTCTTTTTGTAGTGAGACGCGCGGAGGAGGCGAGTCGGGTAGTTTCTGCCTGCACCGCGTCACCTCGCCACTGCACCGACCAGCCACAGCCCCAGTAGCCTTACTCCACCGCCACCTAAGGTATAGCCCGTCCTGGTCTCACCTCACATAACCCCGTTAGGCGTCACCCATTCAGAAGAGTTATGGTTATTGGTATGCACGTGTTTGCATATCGATAACCTTATCTGTTTCAAATTGTCCACGTTTTTGGACAGCCCTTATATGCGTAGATGTGTTAGTCTCCTTGTTTCGCTCTGATCTGGGATGAAGTTTCGGCACCACCTCCCACTTGTTCTTCGGATACACACTCTCCCTTCCGGGATGTGTATCTGGAGAACAGCAGGGAGGTGCTGTCGAAATTTTGTCTCAGATCGGCGCGGAGCATGGAGACTAATCCATCTGCGCATATACGGGTGGGTTTAGGACCTATCCTTACCTATTAGAGAGTAGGAACACCATGTAGATGCATCTAAGGCTTAAGTTACTTGTCTTAGTCTATATTAGAGGATGGAAGACCGTCAGTGGATGTACACACAATGGAGAAGTATGAGAGATTTTGATGAGACATGGGTGTTCAAGACAAATGAATTCTTAGAGCATGCATTTGGCCCGGCTGCTAGAGGAGAGATGCTAGTCTGGTGTCCCTGTAGCTACTGTGACAATAGACAAAGGAGAACTAAGGACCAAATGGGTAGACATCTTGTTAAGAATGGATTCACGCCAGGCTATACCCGGTGGATCTACCATGGTGAAGCTCATCGTATGAGAGAGGAGGTGGTGAGAGAACGGGTGGAGGCTTTTGATGGTGATGGCGGGGTACCAGACATGATAGATGACTATCACCAAGCAGAGTTCGTTGAAGGACTCTGATGGAAGAGATGGAGGCATCCACAAAGGCCTTCGACGACATGTTTGCTTCGGCACAAAAACCCCTTCACAATGGGACCACAGTTTCTCAACTGGATGCCGTTGGACGTGTAGTGGGGTTCAAGTCCCAGTTTAACCTGAGTCGAAATGCCTACGATGGTATGTTGGCTCTATTTGGCAGCATGCTTCCGGAGTCCCACATTCTGCCTAAGAACATGTACGAGTCACAAAAACTGCTTGGTGCACTAAAGATGCCGTATGAGCAAATACATTGTTGTGAGAATGGTTGTGTCCTATTTAGGGGAGATCACAAGGTAGCAAAATAATGTCCAATGTGTAAGAGAAGCAGGTACATAGAGGTAGACTCCAGTGATGGTTAGAAGGGGCAGCTAACAATCGCGTTGAAAGTGTCACGGTATCTTCCGTTCATACCAAGGCTCCAAAGGCTATTTATGTCATCTGAGAGTGCGAAACAGATGACATGGTACAAACAAGGCACAAGATACAATCCTGACAAGATGGTACATCCCGCCGATGGTGAAGCATGGACCCACTTTGATGGCATTCATCGTGAAAAGGCTAGAGAGGCTCGTAATGTACGTGTCGCTTTTGCAACAGATGGGTTCAATCCGTTTGGGATGATGGCTGCCCCGTACACTTGCTGGCGCATATTTTTTATCCCCCTCAATCTCCCACCCGGTGTCCTCTTTCAACGTCATACCATATTTTTGTCGTTGATAATCCCCGGACACCCCGGTAATAAAATGGGTGTGTACATGGAACCTCTAGTGGACGAATTGATGACAGCTTGGAATGAAGGGGTGTGGACGTACGACCAAGCTACAAGGTCAAACTTCATAATGCATGTCTGGTACCACTACTCCCTCCATGACTTCTTGGCATATGGGTCATTCTGCGGGTGGTGTGTTCACGGGAAGCTAAGTTTGGATGCCCAGTATGCAAGGAAGTTTTGAGGTTCATTTGGTTGCAGAAGGGTGGCAAGTATTCATGCTTCGACCAACATCGAGTGTTTCTGGATCCTGATCATCCTTTTAGACAGGACATCAAGAATTTCATCAAAGGTGTGGTAGTGACAGATCCCAAGCCAGCCTTAATGACCGGTGCTGAGGTTCGTGCACAGCTTGACTCTCTGGAGTGGAATGAGGATACAAATAAATTTATGGGATATGGTGTGCATCATATGTGGACTCATAAGTCAGGCTTAGAGAGGCTCCCCTATTATGATGACCTACTCTTGCCACATAACATTGATGTCATGCGCACCGAAAAGAATATCGCTGAGGCAATTTGGGGAACACTCTTGGACGCTGAGAAGTCTAAGGACAGCACCAAGGCAAGAGTGGACTTGCAAACTTTATGTGATAGACCAAAGCTGCATATGCAACCTCCTACATCCGGGAAGAATTGGAAAAAGCCTAAGGCCGAGTACGCGTTGGCTACAGACGAAAGGAGGGAAGTACTCGAATGGATCCAAACGTTAATGTTTCGTGACAGATATGCAGCGAATCTGAAGAAGAGAGTGAACTTGTCTACTATGCGAGTGTTAGGGATGAAGAGCCATGATTATCACATATGGATGGAGCGACTTCTTCCGGTGATGGTTCGAGGTTATGTCCCTGAGAACGTTTGGCAAGTGTTGGCGGAGTTGAGGTTTTTCTTACGCCAGCTTTGTGCCAAAGAGGTATCTCGTCAAGTCATTAATAATTTGGAAAAAGTGGCATTGGTGTTGCTCTATAAGATGGAGAAGATATTTCCACCCGGGTTTTTCACTCCGATGTAGGATTTGATCTTGCACCTCCCGTATGAGGCTCAAATGGGGGGCCCTGTCACACGTTTCATTTGTGTTATATAGTCGAGAGTGGACTAAAGATTCTTCGCAAAAAATGTAGAAATAAAGCCAAAATCGAGGCTTCAGTTGCAGAGACATGCATTCTAGAGGAGGTGTCCAACTTCACAACAACATACTACTCTGAGAACCTTCCTAGTGTCCATAATGCACCACCTCGATACAATGCTGATGAAGGTGAGTCGAACCTCAGCCTTTTCTGAGGCCAGCTCGGAAGTGCAAGCGGATCGACCTCTAAGATGTTGACAAATGTTGAGTGGCGCAATATCATGTTGTATGTGTTGACGAACGTTAACGAGGTTCAAACATACATTGGGGCATTTATTCGTCACTTCTGGAATGAACCAAGGAGGGAGCCTGCTGCCCAAGAGTGTGATATTCTGGATTCACAAGGTGCGGGACAAGGAAGGCCCAATTTCATTTCTTGGTTTAAACAAAAGGTAATGTCCAGCTTAGCTCGTACTTAGCTCGATATTGAGCTTGTACTTGCTTTTGCTAATCTATGTTGCTTTTGCAGGCCCAAACCGATTTGTCTATGAGTGACGAATTGAGACAGGTTGCAGACGGCTTTGACCCACAGGTCAAGTCATATACCGGTTATGATGTGAATGGATATCCCTTTCACACATCAAGCTACGAGCGGACTCGACCCAATCGAAAGACCACAAATAGCGGAGTTTTTACTCCGGGAACTGATGAACTCGACTATTATGGAAGAGTTGAAGAAATATACAAACTTTCATTTCATGGTGCCAAACCCCTTCAGCCCGTTATATTCAAATGCCATTGGTTTGATCCTAGATTCACGAGACGGACCTCAACTTGGGCTAGTGGAAATTCGACAGGATTCCGTCTATACACAAGACGATGTATACATCGTGGCTCAACAAGCCACACAGGTTTATTATACTCCATACCCATGCAAAAAAGTGAAAAATCTTTTGGGTTGGTATATGGTGCACAAGATATCGCCACATGCTAAACTACATGTCCCAAATGATGAAGATTACAACTTTAACCCAAACACATATGCCGGAGAGTTCTTTCAAGAAGACGGGCTGCAAGGGACCCTCGTGGTAGACATAACCCAACCAATGGGAATGGAAGATGAGATGCAAGTTGTGGTTGTTGACGAGGATGCGGGAGATGAGGTGCAAGACCAGAGGGACCTACAAATGCTAAATTGATTAAGTTTAGAAAATGACAACTCAGAGAACATTCCTATGGTTTCTGACGAAGCGTTCGACATGGTTGATAGTGATGATGAGTCTTATAATCCAGCTAATCCTGATCCTGAAGAATATTTCTAGTACATGTAATACTATGTAACTCATTTTGCATCTATGTAATTATGTTTTATTCATTTTGCCATTATGTTATTTCTTATACAATATTTGTTTGTTGTTTGTAACTGCAGGTGATCGAAGGAAGATGCCGGGTGGCGGGCGACAAAGGTCGTTGCACACGCTGTACTTGGGTTCAGCTCCTGTGGCGGGCAAGGACGTGGACCTATCGGGAGAGCAGCCGAGGAGGGGGAGGAGCACCCGGAGGGCCAGGCGGGCAGGGAGGCAGCCTGTTCCTCCTCCCCCCAGGACGACGAGGACAACGACGAGGGGGGCGAGGACCCCGACCAGGACAACGACGAGGGAGGCAGGGAGGACGACGACCAGGGGTGCGGGGCCGAGGCGGGGCAGTGGTCTGGTGCCTCTGGTTCTGGTGTCTTTGGTCCACAACAGCGGCCCTACTTGAGAGGTCCCTCGAGCCTCCTGCAGTACGCGATAGCTCAGGATCGACGCCCGACGATCTGCCCTCTAGGGGCGAAGTAAGTTTACTTCTCAAAACTAATTCACATGCTATGTTTAAAATTGAACTTACAAATTATAATATTTGTTGTGAATCATTTTTGCAGGAACTGGCAGGTTGTGCACGGGCAAGGGCGGCCCGTGAACCACATCCTGGGTCTTCTCGTCCGCAAGCACTACCCTGGCCTAGTGCAGATGGCTAGTGTGAGGGAGCCGGCCTACACGTTTGACCACTACGCCGTGGCCTCTGACATAGAGTATGGCAACAAGGTCTAGCGGGTGAGGACTGAGCTCTTGGTAAGTCTTCTTGGAACTAAGTCACATCCATGCATTATATTGTAATTGAAATAATTAATGCCTTGTTTGCCTATGTGTGCAGAACTACTACAAATTGGAGGAGGGAACGGAGGTGGCGGCGGAGTTGGTGATCACCAAAGCCTGCAAGAAACTAGTCGTGGACTTGCACAACGAGGGGCGTCTCTAGTGCATAGTGAACTGGCACCGTACCGCGCCATCCTTGGAGAGAAGATCACCAAGGACGATGCTAGGACCCTGCAGCTAACCCGGGACGGGTACATACAGGTCACCATCGAACCTTTCCATCGATTCGTTTTTATAAAGAGTTACTATAATTTGATCTTACCTTGGTGTTTGTGTTTGTTCATGTGCAGATGATCCTACCTTGCTGTCAGGCCTTCCATGATTGCTGGGAGAAGATCGTGGACAAGTGGCTATCTGAGGATTGGACCGCGCAGCACCAAGAGGCACGCGACCGACGCATGATGATGCAAGGTGTCTCGCACCACCAAGGCAGCTGCAACCTCGCCGCCTACGCGCAAGCATATGTATGAGAACTCATTTTTTTGTTATAACCCTAAATTCTGCATTACTTTTAACCTTCTTGATGTCTTCCTGCAGGCGGCTGCACACCCAGGCGTGGAGGTGAACCAGTTCGTGATGAGGCTAGGTGGAGGCAAGAAGCACGGACGGTACTGGATGGCGGACTCCGTCATCGACACCGCCTCCACTCCCACTCTCTCCTAGATCCGAGCAGCTAGCACGGACGGCAGTGTCCCCATACGCCCACGGCCGACTCCTTCACAGCAGCGGGTCGACGCACTCGAGGTTATATTTCCTTTACATTGTTTGTACATTGATATATACCAACCTATACTGACATCTACTCTGTAGGTGCGGGTGTTGGCAGCGGATCAGCGAGCCTTGGAGATCGAGGCCTAGCTAGCAGCAGAGAGGGCCGAGCGGGAGGCCCAAGATAGGAGGGTGGCGCAGTTGATCCAGATCGTCTCCAAGATGGGGCCTCAGTGTGGGATATCGGTGGATGATCTGCTCGTCCAACCTAGTCAGCCACCTCCACGGCCGCCTCGGCCTCAGCTTCAGCTCCAGTTCGGCACTCCTGTGAGTAACATGGTTCTTATAGACATGTAAGCTCAATTTCAATTCCATTTTGATTATCTCACGGTCAATCTCCTACTTTGTGCAGCCTCAGTCCGCAGGTTCTAATAACCCGCTGCAGCCGCCTGGTCCAAGGAACCCTTCACCGTCGTCGTGGCCATAGTGGCAATGAGTTGGTCTTTGTCTTTTGTTTGTGGTTGTGGTTTGGATGGACTTATGTTGTGGTTGTGGCCGTCGACATGCACTTATGTAGTTGAACTTATATATGTGTGGACCTCTATGGCACGATGGATATGTGTGGACCTTATGTATTTGATATTTGACGATGGATGATATATATGTGTGTCGAATATATGCAATGAAATATGCTGAAAATGCTCTGAACAAACAAAAAAAATCAGTTCCCAGATTCGCCGAGCGTTGCTCTCGGCAAAGGAGATCTTCGCCGAGAGCTATGGCAGTTACGCTCGGCAAACCTGGGAGTAGCCGAACCACAAAATACCCAGGTTCGCAGTTTTGCCGAGAGCAAGGACCATAGCTCTCGGCAAAACTTCAGCCTTCGCCGAGCGTTGCGCCTGTACCCTCGGCAAAGTATTTGTAGAAAAAAAATAAAAAAATAAAAATGAAAGAGCATCAAATCTTCGCCGAACGTCGTTGTGGTGAGCGCTCGGCAAAATCGCCGTCACCGTGAACTTCTCCCGTGACGGCGTCGGTATGTCGCCGAGGGCTAGTGGGGCGCTCGGCGAACGTTCGCCGAGCGCCCGTGTTTTGGCTCTCGGCGAAGAGGGAGTCGCCGAGACTTCGTTCTCCGAGCAGTGTTCGCCGAGGGCAACGCTCGGCGAAGCGTTTGCCGAGCGCATTTAGGTGTTCACCGAGCGTACAGGGCGCTCGGCAACCCGCCTGTATCCAGTAGTGTCTGCATATATATCTTCTCTATATATTCTATGTTCTTCCAAAATTGATTAGTTAGAGAGAAAAGCAAAGCTTCTTTCCGTCTGTGCGTCACAGTAGGATCTGATACTGCATAGGTAAGCAAAGCTTCTTGCCGTCTGTTGAAGTGTTGATCACACTGGGATCTGATACTACTGCATGTATAGGTTCTTTGCTTGTTGACGACACTGTATTCTTTTGTTGCCGCTAGTATAGAAAAGTTCTATGCCCGCGGTCGAGATTCTTTTTATATATAGGTGGTCAATTAAAAAATCGGAAGGCTCGACTCAAAAACTGCCAATGGAAACACATTTTCACTGGCAACCATAAGTGCAAATGGTGCATGTCCACTTGCGGTTCTCTTCAGTGAATTATCAGTGAAAATAAAATAGATGTGCACAGGCGGTTTTTCTACATTAACTGCCACTAGAAATCATGTATTTCTATAGATGGTTTTCTTAAGAAACCATCACTAAAAATCAGACTTTTAGTGGTAGTTAACAAAACCATCTGTAAAAATAATTTAAAATTGATTTTTAAAATTTTTTCAGATGACCCTGTATGAAAAAATCACCAAATTTAAAGTTGTAGATGTCAAAAAGTTATAAAACTTTGTAGTTGATAACTTTTTTATTTGAAATCATCTTGTCAATGAAAACTACGTTCAAATTTGTTAAATTTGAAATTTAAATTTTGTAAACGACATCGCGGATGGAGAAACAACCAATATAAAACTTGTACTAGATCTTAAAATGTTTTGAAACTTTTTAGTTGACAACGTTTTCATTAAATTTGCTTAAGTTCTCAAACAATCAATATATTCTTAGTTTAGGATAATATGTGGGAAACCAAATTCTAATATAGATAAAAGTGAATGATGAGTGAATTGGTGGAGGGGGCTACACATAAGGCAGTGGTCATGGGATCTAAGTCCTACCAACCGTGTAGCTGGCGTGTTGCTACACATAAGGCAGTGGTCATGGGATCTAAGTCCTACCAACCGTGTAGCTGGCGTGTTTTTAAAAATGCATGACTTGAGACTTCGACGGAGACAAGCTGATGGTTAGTCAATGAGCCTTTCCTAGGATTAAAATCTTTTTTATTATTGTTAAAACCTTATGTGCCATAAGTGTTTTAAAATAGCTGTAACTTTTTTTTTACAGCAGCTATAAAGCTATAGCTGGCTAGCTGCGCTATAGCACGTGCTATGACAGATAGTATTTTTATAAAAAAGCATAAAAAATGTCTGTAATTGATGAAAAAAACATGATAAATATAAAATTCGATAAACATAAATTCCACAAGTCTAGGTAACATTACCAATATGACATTACAATATATATCGTTCATGAAACACCATAGTTTAATTGTTAAAAATATCAAATTAGTAGCAAATGATAAGTAGAAAATAATTAGTAAGAAATGATAAGTAGTCAAAATATGAAACAGCCTATTTTAACGCAAGCCGCGTAACACAGAATAGCGGTCAAACTTTGCATAGCTGCACCAAGAGCAATAGCTTAGTGTCAATCCCTCCGAGCCGTTGTATGTAGCGCCGCTATACCTGGCTTCTGCCTTCAAATTTGCATGATATATACCTTGAAATTCAAGTCAAGCATATGTGCTTGCTTGCCGCTGGCTTTTATTATTATCCAATTCGCTGGAATGCATCATATATATGGCGGGCAATCGATCGACGGAGCTAGCTAGCAACAATATGCATGTGGTATGGTATGGGCGCCCCTAATAGTAACAGCATTATCCGTCCGTCTCGCCGCCGCATCAGATGGAGAACCAAGCACTACCTCTCCGTAGCCATGGTGGGAGCCCTGGTGGCCATCGCCCTTGTGGCGGCCATCTCCATCAGCCTCGCCCCGGCGCACCTCGCCTTCTCCATCGCCGACGCCAACGTAGCCATCTACGGGCCCATCATCAACAACCACAGCAGCTATACGCACCTCAACTTCACCCTGGTGGCCAACAACTCGAGCCCGCGCACGGCGGTGTGGTACGGCCGCATGACCAGCGAGATATCGTACGACCCGGCCACCACGGTGTGGGTCCGGTACGGCAGGGGAACCGACCAGCTGGTGCGGCCGGACCTGTGGCAGAAGCCCCTCAGCTTGGTTCGCTTCCACTTCTCGGCTGACTACGGCTACAACGAGCACACCCCGTACGCGGTGGATGTCTGCCGGATAGTGATAGTGTCCAAGGTCCGGTTCGCCTGGCATGGCCTGCCCACACTGCCCTATACCGTCCGCTTCTCCTGCGAGCCTGTAAACTTCAACGACAACACGAATTTCCCCGTCATATGTGCCTAGCTACCTGCGTATGTTTTTGTGCTGGCTTCTATCTTCTCTTTTTTTCCTCTTTTCCACCTCTCCGTCCTGTCTATTTTTTTTTTCTTTCTGGATTTTGTGGATCGATTGAAATAATGTTGACATATATACAGAAGTTTCTTTATCATTAGTTGTGTGTGTTTGTGTGTATACACACTCTTATGCCTGTGTGTGTTTATTACTTCCCACCCGATGGATAAACACAGACGTTCCTCTGTTTGCCATCCGTTTACAAGAATATTTTCGTTGCTCAATTAAGGACCAAACCACTGCAGAAACCAACATCCAAGATAGCACTTTCTCCGGTGGTTTAATGGAATTGGACGGTGATACCACTACTGGAAACGTAACCTTTGCCGAGTATAAGAGGCTTTGCCGAGTACCAGTTGTCGAGCACTCAGTAAAGAAAAGCGCTTGATAAAGAACATTTTGCCGAATACCTTGCACTCAGCAGAGTTGAGCACTCGGCAAAGAGCCACTTTGTCGAGCGTCGGGCACTTGGCAAAGGGCTACTTTGCCGAGCGCCGGGCACTTGGCAAAGATGGACCCTCAACAAAGACGGGTATAGGTGATGGCGGTCGCACCCACCGTCAGTCTTTGTCGAGTTCCCACCGTCGGACACTCGGCAAAGTTTAAATTTTTTTAATAATTTCTTTGTCCAGTCCTCTATCCCGGCACTAGGCAAAGTCAGTCTTCGTTGAGTGCCAAGTTAGGCACTCGGAAAAGTTTTTAATTTTTAGACACTCGGCAAAGCCTTAAATTTTTTAAAATAATTTCTTTGCCGAGTGTTACTACCGGAGCGCCGGCCTTTGCCATGTGCCCGCGCGTTTGCCGTGATTAACACACGGCAAAGGTTGAGGTTGCCGCGTGCCCAAAAAAAGCAGACGGCAAACGCTAGGCACACGATATACATGGCCTTTGCCGTGTGTTATAAACGGCAAACACCTGGCGCACGGCAAACTCAAATCTTTAACGTGAGCACCACACGGCAAAAACTAACTCCACACTAACGCCCACCCCCTCCGTCATTTTTTGCCGTGAGCGGCCGTGGGACACACGGCAAAGCCTGTGTTTGCCGTGTGCTTGGCCGTGGCACACGGCAAACCAAATCTTTGCCGCGTGCCTTTTTGTTCAGTACATGGCGAATCATTTATCTTTTTTCAGATGTTGCCTTCCATATTTTTTCTTGTCTACACACTCACCATTTGTAACTCCATATTCAAATTTCATAAAATTTGAAACATGTTTGCTATATTTTTGCAATTAACAGCATTTAATTCTATTTTTCTGGATGCAGTCAAATTTGAACTACGACCTAGTGAAATTGTTGGAAAAATATGTGAGAAAAATGATTTTCATGTTACCCAACCATGTCTAAGAACCCACATTTGAAATGGAAATGACTTTCGAATGCCATGGTTAGGAGACACGACGCCGAACATGCGTCGGTACTTTTCAAAAATTTTAATAAATGTTATTTGATCCCGTAAATTGTGAAACTTGTACATATGTCATGTTATCATACATAGAGGTCATAAAAAAAGTTTGGGGAGATTTCGAACAAGTTGCCTTATATGATGTGTAGAAACCAAACAATCTTCGAAGAAGTTTTAGAGAGTTATGAGTGAAGGAGTATGAGTTGAAGTAGATTCGACTTTCATATTTGAGTTTGATTTCGAAACTTTTTCTATAGGCACAAGTTTGAGAGAGTTATGAGTGAAGGAGTATGAGTTGAAGTAGATTCGACTTTCATATTTGAGTTTGATTTCAAAACTTTTTCTATAGGCACTACACCACATGGTTGTGTCGTGTCCACATTTGGGAATTTTTCGGAATCGTTTGCTATTTCTTAATTATTTTCAGAATTTATTGATTTTGAAACGAGAAAATTCGAATTAAAGAAATAAACACAAGAAATAATGGTGTAATACGTTTGTAAACATGGAATATACATTGTGAAGTTCATTTGACTAAGAAATTACATAAAAAATTGATTTATTAAGTAAATATACAATGTTGTTTAATATGTTTGTAAATATAAAATGTTGTTTAGTGTTTGCCGTGTGCCACTTTAACCAGCACACGGCAAAGAGGTTTTAAATAGGAAAAAATAAATAAAAGCAAAAAAAGTGTTCGACGTGTGCCACATCACGGCACACGGCAAAGAGGCCATGTTTGCCGTGTGCTCCTAATCTAGCACACAACAAACCCCCCTCGGGCCTTATCCACGCGCCCCCAGGCCCCAGCGCCCCCTGCCTGCCCCCCATCACCCCGCACTGCCCTGCTGCGCCCCTACCGCGCCGCTGACCGCCGCTGCCGCGCCCCCTGCCGCGCCGCCAACCTCCCCCCACCATACCACGCCCGCCCCCTATCGCGCCCCCACCGCTCCCTGCCCCCCGCGCGGCCACCGTCCTCTGCACGACCCGCCACCGCCGCCGCAGCGCGCGCCGCTGCCCTCTCTGCGCCACCACCACCCCCTGCACCCCGTGCCCACTCTTGGCCAGAGCCCGGAGGCGCCTAGCGGGGTGGTGCACGGCGGTCGGCGCCTCGGCTGTCTCCTCCCTCTCCGTACTGTAGCAAAGGTATTGTCATTGAACTATTTTTCACCAAATCTCTAACCCTAACTCAATTAGAGAACAAAGATGAATTAGTTGATTACTACTTATACAGAGACGAATGAATTGATGTAGCGGTGAGAACATATATTGATGTCTACCATCGTGCCGTTGTGTTAGTCGGCCATCGTGTCGTTGTGTTTGACGGCCATCGTGCCGCTGTTTTGTTGCAGGTTTTGGAAACCTCCTTGTGTAGGGGAGATGCTGCCGAAATTTTCATTTGACACTATTATTTTTGTAGGAAAACATTAGGTCGTGGGAGCAGAGACGTTCCTCGGAGCTGTGGGCCTGCCTGCACCGCTAGCCTCACTCCACCGCCACCCAAGGTATAACCACACTTTGTATTTGTGTCGTAGTTTACGTAACCGAGTTAGGCGTCTCCCGTTTGAAAGAGATATGGTTAGAAATGACTGTATCTCTTTCGAATAGTCCACATTATTTGGACAGCCCGAGAATGCGTAGATGGGGTTAGTTTCTGTTGGTGCAAAAGCTGATCTGCAAACACAAAGGGCTAATACCCGATTTAAACGTTAAGGCGTGCCAGCCGATTTGACCTTACAATCGGCAAAGGTGGTAACTCGAATACTTTGGTCCCGACAACAGCGATGCGCCCGGATGTCACGGCCAAGAGGTATTCACGCGGAACTTGAGAACACGCCGAGCTTAAGTCGACGAATTCCTAAGAACTCGTAGTAAAAAGGAAAAAAAGTATGACGAAGTCGTCGAAAAAGTAGATGCTTGGAATATGAGTAAAAACGTGTGTTTGATTGATTGATAGATATCCCATTACAAGGCCCTAGGGTCTACATTTATACCCTGCTCAAAGAGCTACAACCAAACACGACTAGAACTCGAATTCCAAATTACACAGAATCCGTATACAAAACGATTTAAATAACTAAGGAAAACATAAAGCCATCCCCCGTGACAAACTGGAACTCCTCCACAAACCGATCGACAACTTCCAAACTCTCCCTTCATAGCATCGGCGGGCTCCCTTGTCGTAGCCATCGGCACAGACACATCATCACCTACGGACTTAGTCACGCTCAACCATCCTTCCATCGGCAACCACCTTCATCGGCAACTCACCCTGCAGATCAAGCACCATCATCTCATCTTGCCGATCCACACTTTACCAATCATGGACACGTGCCCAAAAACGGTGTCAACACATGCCCCCCAATTTCGGAGTATGAAATCATTAATGCTCCGAAATTCTCTGCAGTAATGATGCCTTTTTTTCCGCAATTAATGCTCCTAAGCTGGTAACAGACAGCCTCAAGCCGAACAACTCCGATCCTATTCTTCTGCAGATTTCTCGAAATCCTCAACTTCCCCAAACGGACATTTCCACTTTGGTCGCATATCGGCAATATGACCGTTACAGAAACTTGCCGATGGACATCCATATCTTATCCCTCCAAACGGCTACCTCCACATCACTCTCCCATTAGCAATATGACCGTTACCAGGCGCTACCGATGGAACGACCAGGAGATCTCGCACAGTAAAATATCTTTGGATAATGACCGCTTCCTGTCCAATCACCTGCACAATCCCTTGATTACCGTGCGAACAGTTACCAAATCTGCTTGAGTACCCTCGGATTTCACGGATACGGTGAAGAGATAAGTCAATTTTACCCTTGCCCGTTTTGTCCTATAAATAGTTCCTTCTCGGCTACTCCTCCTCCATCACATCATTCCACACCCTCAACTTTACTTTCCCGGCGGCGGCGCTGTTCAAGAGCTCCAAGATCTCCGACGAAGCCCTTCTCCACCAACTCCGAAGCCCTCGATCATCCTCCTCGTGACAAGATGGCCGTCAACTTCATCGTTCCTGAGGTCAGTTCTTCACTCCATCCTTCGTACCTCTTTCGCACCCCTGTTCATCCGCAATCCATTTTACTGAGTATCTTCTTTTTCTTTCTTTGTTTCTTTCTTTTTTACCTCCACTAGGAATCGTCTAACAAAATTGTCATCCCTACCGATCAACCACACCTCCAATGCCTTGGCCCGTTAGGGGATCTAGATCCAACCGACCTCATTAACGCAGAAACCAACAGAATCCCTTTTAGAGCCGAGAATTTTTCTTTAGATCTGTGGAAGGATACTTTCCGTTCTTGGCCTAGCCCTACCGTGGGGTGGAAGGATTGGTTCTTGAGGGTCAGCAATTCAATTGAAGTCCAATGGGGCGAGAGAAAGCTAGACCAATGCATTAGGTTGTCTATTGCCGATATGCACAGAAATGAATCACTGCTGATAGCTGCATCATATTTCTGGTCAGACACGCTCAATGCTTTTGTCTTTGGCCACGGCCCTGCTTCCCCTACACTTGCCGATGTGGCTATGCTTACGGGCCTAGATGTATCTTCTGCCGATAGCACCCATTTCTTTGATACTAAACCCAAGGCCAATGTAGAAACTCGTGCTATCGGCGGTTGGTCGGGGTACATCCAAAAGTACAGCAAAACGGGCCCTGTCAACATAAAAGAGCAGACCTGCTTCCTGAACATGTGGCTAGACAAATTCGTGTTTTGTGGCCGATCGGCAGCACCAACCTCAGTCTACTTAGCAGCAGCGGAAAATCTAGCCAATGGTGGCCGATTTCCCCTTGGCCGATATCTGCTTGGTACACCTTACCACCTCCTTCACCAAGTGACTAGGAAACTCTTACTTGGCCAGTCTATCGGCAACTTAGGAGGTCCTTGGTGGTTCATCAACATGTGGCTCAATCTCCATCTGCACAAGCGTCTGGAGTTCAACCTCTTTGCAAAGCGCTTTCCAAGGGACATAGCCGAGAACTATGTATTGGATGAAGAAGAATCGGCAACACGCCCTCCCTTGAACTTCGGTGAAGCTGTCATAGTTTTGCCTGGTACGGGGGGTAATCCAGATCAGGTCAGCCGATTCTTCCAAACTTTGTATGAAGGTTTGGCCAAAGACGAGCGAGCATGGTTGGCCTATGATGACCCAGACAGTATGCTTCCCCTGGTTTTCAACCCGTTCAACGACGCTCTTGAGAAGGACAACGAAGTGATGATGGCATTGGTGACCCCCAGAGCCATACCGGTGAATTTCTTTGGTAGTGGGAAAACCTCCCCTCAGACTTATGAGTTCTACAATCCATTGGCACTAGCTCGTCAGTTAGCTTTCGGCTAGCTGCCGATTGCACTCTGCTATGCCGATGTGATAAAACCTAGGGAAACCATCACCAGCCTCCTTGAATGGATTTGAGTAGCCAAACTACCATCGGGTGCCGATACAGATGTAGACTTATCTGAGTGGGTTCCATCCGCCTTCATCACTCAGGCATACAAGCAGTGGTGGGCAGAATGGAAGGAGCATCTATTCTACAAATCGGCCCTCACGTACCGCGGTATGATCGACCCCGAGTACAAAGTCCCCGATGATACTGTAAGTATCTTTAAACTAATGTTCCAATTCTTCCAATTTCATTTCCATCGGTGATTTACTTTTGTATCATCTTGCAGGTCGACACCCCTCCATCGGTCAGTAGGAGTGGCAAGCCGATTGACCTGTTCCCATCAGGCCCAATCTCCTCAATCAGCAACAACGCTCCTACCCTGGCCGCCATCATGCATCGAGGTGTACGCCTCAAGAAATTCACTACCAAGAGAACTTAGACATCACCATCGGTAGCTGCTTCCACTCTAGCACAGGCTTTCAAGCTAACTGTTAAACCTCTTCATTTATACCAATCTTCCTTTTACATCTTGCTACTTCAGTATTCACAAATTTCCTCTTCTGTATCAGCAAACCAGCGCATCGGCAAGGATCAAAAGCAAAGGTGCCGATGCTCCCCAGTCCAGCCAGCAAAAGAGAAAAGGTGCTAAGAGTACCAAGGCACATGCAAAGCGCCAGAAAGTAGCAACTCCTCCTCCGGTATCTCCCATTCCAGTGGAATCTTCTCCTTCTCCCCCAGAAACAGAGACTCAACAAGTACCGTCTCCCCCTCAATTGCAAGAAGCACCGCAAGCAGAAGAACCCCAGCAGGAAGAACCTCAATCAGAAACACCCCAGCCAGAAAACGCACCAGCCGATGTAGGCGAACAAACTACCGATCTGGCAGGTTCGATCATATCATCGGTAGTTTCTTCAATTCAGACAAGCACTGTCCCTCCTCAAGGTAACACATTTTATAGCATCATTGCCGATGAACTTATTCTTTTTCGGTCTTATAATTTCTTCTGTTAACTTTCAGCCGACGTAGTTCCATCGGCAACCCTGGCCGATCAACCTATGGCTCCATCGGCATCTTCCAGTCAAAGGCGAGAGATCGCCTTGAAGCAAATAAGCCATCCAATCTCTATCAGTATTATTTGCCAATGTTCTGACCATATAATAACTTACTTTGTTTTCCTTTCCAGGAGCAGGATTCTCCCGACAGCCTATTCTCCTTCGCCATTGACATTTCTGAAGACGAAGGTGAGGAAGCAAGTTCCTCCCGGGCAGTCGGGATCGCATCGGCAGAGATCAGGGCTAAGCTGGAAGAACTATCGGCTCTCCTTCATCAAGACACGGCTCAACTGGTCGATGACTCTGATCCGGCCAAGGTTCTGTTCAAGACCCTCAGAGGCCAGATTCCTGCCGATGTCGAAGAAATCCTTTTCCAGGCCGCACATCTGGAGAGTCGTCAGTTGCAGTACCAGAGGGCCGCCCAGCGTCTTGCCGATAGAGCTACTCAGACCCGGCTCTCTGAGGAGATGATGAAAGAGAAGCTCTTGACCGATGAGAAGCACAAGAACATCGGTACCTTGAAGTCCTCAGGAGACGCACTGAAGCAGAAGATCTCCGATTTATCGGCCAAGAGAGAAGCTCTGCTGGCAGAACTCAAGCCAGTGGAGGACGCTCTATCTCAAGTCCGACAGGAAGAGAGTCAGCTGCCAGAGACCATCAAACTCCTTGAACAAGAACGGAATGCCCATGGTCCCAAAGCACTGCAGTTGAAGAAGAAGCTGAAGCCGATAGAAGGCTCTGTCGACGAAGACGTCAAAGAGATAGAAGCAGCCAACCAAATCCGTCTACGTGCCATATCGGCCATCCAAGCGCTGCTAAGCATGTGAGCTCTTCATCGGCAACATACCCGCTTCTCCCTGCTTTCCAGCTATTTTGATGTTTTAGTCTAGCCGATAGGACTGTTATCGCCAACCTTTTGAAACATTAAGTCCCGCCCCAAACATATTTTACTCCAGCCGATAGGAATGTTATCGGCACTTAAACTTTTATGCATCGACCCATATGCTGGGGTAGTACTTCTTTAGATATTTGCCGTTTAATGCTCTGGAAAATTCAGCTCCTTCGAGAGTTTCTAAAATGTAGGCGTTACCAGGAGCCGATCGACTTATCCGATAAGGACCCTCCCAATTGGGAGACCACTTTCCAAACTTCGAACTTTTAGTCCCGATTGGTAAAATTAATTTCCATACCAAGTCTCCATCGGCAAACTCCTTAGCCTTCACTTTCTTGTCATACCATCTAGCAACTCTCTTCTTATTCTCTTCTATACTCATCAAGGCCCTCAGCCGATGCCCTGCTAGATCATCCAACTCGTCTGTCATCAAAGTAGCATAATCATCGGCAGCTAACTGATCTTGAAAAGATAATCGCCTAGACCCAGTCTTAATCTCCCAAGGTAATACTGCATCATGCCCATACACTAACTGATAGGGTGAAACCTTGGTTGACCCATGACAAGTCATCCGGTATGACCACAAAGCCTCATTTAACAACGTGTGCCACCGCTTAGGATTTTCTTCAATTTTTGTTTGATGAGCTTGATAATTCCCTTGTTAGACGCCTTGGCCTGCCCATTAGCTTGACATAATAAGGAGAAGAGTTCAGCACCTTAATTCCCATACCAATTGCGAATTCATCAAATTCCCCTGATGTGAACATAGTACCCTGATCGGTAGTAATTGTCTAAGGAATCCCAAATCGGTAAATAATGTGCTCCTTAACAAAATCAATCATATTGGCCGAGGTGACTTTCTTCAACGGAATAGCTTCAACCCATTTAGTGAAATAATCGGTGGCAACTAGGATAAACTTATGCCCTTTGCTAGATGGTGGATAAATCTGGCCGATCAAATCAATAGCCCATCTCCGGAACGGCCAAGGTTTGATAATAGGATTCATAGCCGATGCGGGTGCTCTTTGAATATTGCCAAATTTTTGACATCCTTGACACCCTTTGAAATATTTAAAGCAATCCTCAAGTATGGTCGGCCAGTAATACCCATTCCTTCTAATCATCCATTTCATCTTGAAAGCCGACTGATGTGCTCCACACACCCCTTCATGGATTTCTGCCATCAAACTTCTAGCTTCATCATCACCCAAGCATCGGAGAAGAATCCCATCAATAGTTCGGTAGTACAATTCATCTTTGAGGAGCACATACTTGGTGGCCTGAAACCGAACCCGCCTTTCAACTCTCTTAGACGGATCTTTCAAATAATCAACAATTTCTTTCCTCCATTCATCGGCACCAATTGCCGATATCGCATCAATCATAGGCTGATATCCCGAGGCATGCTGAGCCAGCCGATTGGCCTCTTCATTATGCAATCGAGGAACATACTCTAATCGGAAATCCTTGAATTCCTTCAATAATTGCATACTCCGCTCGTAATAATTTATGAGAACTTCACTTCGGCATTCATAGCTTCCAGCCAATTGATTTATAACTAGCATAGAATCCCCGAAGATATCGACGGCATCAGCATGAACCTCTCTCAACAACTCTAATCCCTTTATTAAAGCTTGACACTCAGCTTGATTATTCGTTGACGTAGCAACAATCGGCAAGGAAAACTCATACTTCCTCCCCCGAGGGGAAATTAATACTATACCGATTCCTGCCCCCCGGTCACATGTAGATCCATCAAAGAACAGCGTCCAAGGTACAATTTCCAAAGCTTCCACTGCGCCACAATGTTGAGTTACCAAATCGGCCATAATCTGCCCTTTAACCGCCTTAGCCGATTCATAACGCAAATCGAACTCCGACAGCGCCAAAATCCATTTACCGATTCTGCCACTCATAATCGGCATGGATAGCATGTACCGGACCACATCATCTTTGCAAATAACGGTGCATTCGGCCGATAGCAAGTAGTGCCTTAACTTGATACAAGAGAAATATAGGCACAAGCACAATTTCTCAATAGCCGAATACCTGGTCTTAGCATCAATCAATCTCCTGCTCAAATAATAAATTACACGCTCCTTCCCTTCAAACTCTTGAATTAAAGCCGAACCGATGACCATCTCATCGGTAGACAAATACAATTTGAAGGGCTTCCCTTGCTGAGGTGGAATCAGAACTGGAGGATTTACTAAATAATTTCTTGATTTCATCCAGAGCCAACTGTTGTTCCTTCCCCCAAACGAACTCTTGATCGGCTTTTAGCTTAAGAAGAGGACTGAAAGCACAGATTTTACCAGACAAATTAGATATAAACCTTCTGATAAAATTTACCTTGCCGATCAAAGACTGGAGCTCGGTCTTGTTGGTAGGGGCCACTATCTTATTGATGGCATCAATAGATCTTCGACTAATTTAAATCCCCCTCTGGTGCACCATGAAACCAAGAAATTGCCCTGCCGATACTCCAAATGCACATTTATTGGGATTCATTTTCAAACCATGCTTCCTTGTGCACTCCAACACCTTTCGTAAATCGGCAAAATGCTTTGCGAAGTCTCCAGACTTAACCACCACATCAGCAATATAAATCTCCACCAGCTTGCCGATGAACTCATGAAATATAAAATTCATAGCCCTTTGATAAGTAGCGCCAGCATTCTTCAAGCCAAAGGTCATAACTATCCATTCAAACAACCCAACATGACCAGGGCACCTGAACGCGGTCTTCGGAATATCTTCTTCAGCCATGAATATTTGATTGTATCCTGCATTGCCATCCACAAAGCTAATGATCCGATGCCCAGCCGTAGCGTCGACTAGCAGATCGGCAACTGGCATTGGGTATCCATCCATCGGTGTAGCTTTATTGAGGTTCCTGAAATCAATGCAGACCCGAAGCTTCCCGTTCATCTTGTAGACCGGAACAACATTGGAAATCCATTCGGCATACCGACACTACCGAATAAATTTGGCTTCAATAAGTTTGGTTATTTCGGCCTTGATGTCGGGAATAATATTAGGATTACATCGGCGAGCTGGTTGCTGATGTGGCCGAAATCCAGACTTGATAGGCAACCGATGTTCAACAATTGATCGGTTTAAACCAGGCATCTCAGTATAGTCCCAAGCAAAGCAATCTTTATATTCCTTTAACAAATCAGTTAATTGTTGCTTACACTTAGGATCTAACTTAGCACTAATAAAAGTAGGTCTAGGCTTATCACCACTACCTATATCTACTTCTACTAGATCATCGGCCGATGTGAACCCCTGGCCCAATTTTCCATCATCGGCGAACCAATCCATTAAAAACCATCTTCAGAACCGACTGCTTGGATCGGTGGAATCTCGTAATCGGCAACCTTGAGAAAATCCTTCTCCCAAATTTCTCCTGAAATACACCTAGTCCTTTCATAGGTGTCCGCCTCTGCTGATGCGATGACATAAGAAGAGTCTCCTAGGACAATTTCAATCTTGTGACCTACCCACTAGACCAAGCATTGGTGCATTGTAGATGGGATGCAACAATTAGCATGAATCCAATCTCTTCCCAACAGCAGGTTATAAGCACCCTTTCCACTGATCATGAAGAAGGTTGTCGGCAAGGTTTTGTTGCCGATGGTCAACTCTACACATATTGCCCCCTTGACCAGAGACACTTTCCCTTCAAATTCTTTGAGCATCATATCGGTCTTGGTTAAATCCTGATCCCCTTTTCCATGCTTCCGATACACTGCATATGGCATGATATTAATAGCGGCTCCACCATCAACCAGAATCTTGGTCATTGGCTGACCGTCCACTTTTCCTTTAACAAACAGGGCCTTGAGGTGTTGCCTTTCATCATCGGCGGGTTTCTCGAACATAGCCGCCATCGGATCTAGAGCCAACTGGGCTATTTGGTCGGAAAACTCCACCTCATCATCGCTGGATGGTGCAAGGAACTCTATCGGCAACATAAATACCATGTTGACATCTGCCGATGGACCTCCCCCCTTAGGATCCGACCGTTGTTGATCCTCAGACTGTTCAGAGTTTTCCCCCTTGCTCAACTCTTCTCGCCTTTCGTGCTGCAGCCTTCTTTTCTGTGTCCTGTTCAATCCCTCTGGACACCATGGAGGAAGTTGCTGCTGCCTCACCGATGGACGATGATTTTCCCTTGACTCTACCCGATAAGTGTTGGCATCTCTGCAAAATATGAACTCATCGGCAACCCGAGCATTAGCCATTTCTTCAATTTCTTCCTGGTTCCTGGGAAAATATTGAACACAATCGCCAAGCCTATCGTGCACGCTGAGCCTGCCCCCCAGCCGATCATGGACCGGATGTTCTCCCCCTAATCGGCCCATTAGATCGTCGATCATCACCTCGGTAGTATCGGTCGGACCTATCATACCGGTCATAACCGTTGCACTCAAGACAGTCTCTGATAGTTGGAAGCTTGATATTTTCCTCCCAACAGTGAATGAAGAACGGGCAATTCCAGTGATTCCTATGCCGATTCCACTCTTGTCGGCGTATTTCCTCTTCCCGACGATAATCCTCTTGCTGGCGCCGGTACCGATCTTCTCGTTGCTGCCAAGTCTCCTGAGGCCTTCTGTGAGTTAATACAATACCAGATCGGGGAGGCCTTCCTGAGTTAGTTCCCTCCTAGACCAAGCCTCTTCCTTTGGCATCGACAGTAGTGATCTGATGCTGAGGATCTACCGATGCACTTCTTTCAGCCGCTTCTGACGTCAATACTTTGGCCTTTCCCTTAGCATCCAACATATTCGTTGGGAACGGATGCTGATCAATCTTCATCGGTTTCTGGGTCTTGGAACTATCAAATTTAATCCTCCCAGATTCTATAGCCGATTGCAGCTGCTGCCTGAAAACCTTGCATTCATTAGTGTCGTGAGAAGTTGCGTTGTGCCACTTGCAATATTTCATCCTCTTTAACTCCTCAGCCGATGGGATCACATGATTAGGTGACAGCTTGATCTGACCTTCCTGAAGTAGAAAGTCAAATATCCTATCGGCCTTGGTAGTGTCGAATGCAAACTTCTCTGGTTCCTTGTGCCCAAAAGGGCAAGACATCGGCTTCTTGTTTTTTACCCACTCTACAGCGGATGACTGGTTCTTCATTAGAATCCGAGCTTGTTGCTTCATCGACAAACAACACCTTTTTGTTCCATGCTCTCTTGGGCTCGAAAGGCTTAATATCCTAATCAGAAATCCTCTGCACCAAATGACTTAAACTCTCAAACTCCTGAGACGCATATTTGTCCCTGATGTGTGGCAACAAACCATGAAAAGCTAAATCGGCTAGCTGCCGATCATCCAGAACCAGGCTATAGCATTTGTTCTTGACCTCCCGTATCCTCTGCACAAAGCTCTCAACCGATTCATCATTACGTTACCTCAGCTTGACCAAATCGGTGATCTTCTTCTCATGGACCCCAGAAAAGAAGTACTTGTGGAATTGTTTCTCCAGATCGGCCCAAGTAATCACTGAGTTGGGAGGTAATGATATAAACCAAGTGAAAGCCAATCCAGACAACGATGATGAGAATAAGCGAACCCTTAACTCATCCCTGTTACCAGCTTCTCCGCATTGAATGATGAACCTATTGACATGCTCCGTGGTTGACGTGTCATCCTGCCCAGAAAACTTAGTAAAATCCGGTACCTTGTACCGATTTGGAAGCGGGATCAAATCATATGCGGGAGGATACGGTGTCCGATAAGAGTAAGTGTTGACTTTGGGCTTTATCCCAAATTGGTCTCTCATTACTTCAGCAATCTTATCGGCCCAATAAGCATCGACATCCTACCAATGAGGTGGTTGTGGATCTGGCATCCGCTGGTAAGTTTCCACGTGTCTATGCGGCGTACGGTCTGCATGAAACACTGGGTTAACCATCTGGCCCCCAATCTGTGGACCACCAAGCTGTTGCCCGCCAATCTGTTGCCCGCCGACTTGGTGCCCAAGATTCATTGGCTGGTTGGGAATCCCCTGATTCTGAAACCCAGGATAGATCTGGCCTTGCTGGAACCCTGTGGCCTGATGATTCGGTTGGGGCGTTTGTGGAAAGACTTGCTGCCCAAGCCATCCACTATTAGCATTCATCGGCATAGGCCCTGTCGATGACTGGTAATTGGGCATTATCATGGAGTTGACATACCCTGGTTGAATCATAGACCTCTGTTGCATCAGCATTGAGTCTGTCGATGCGTTAGGCATCTGAAACGTTGGAGCTTGAGAATTTCCAGTGTATGGTCTCGCAGTAGTAGTTGTAGTATACTGGGGACTCTGGTTCACCGGCATATTGGGAGGTGCCGATGCCATAGGAGTCTTGCCTCTCATATCAGTCGTCTGCGACGTACCCAGTGTTAACTCTGGAGGCATGCCATAACCCCACCAGTTAGGAGGAGGAGTCAATCCTGACATTGCCGATGCCAACAGATCTGTAGCGAGTTTAATCTGTCCATCTGAAGTCTGTGGATTGGTTGTCATCGGCATAGATTGTGCATTGGTGACTCCCAACGTGCTCGGAGGAACGGCAGTCTGCGCTCCCACAGCGGCTGAGGCAGCCGATGGAGCTGTAACCACTGGTGATTCCGGCTGGTGATAAGTAGGGCCCACATAATCTGGTGGCAATTGTCCTTCCTTGAAAGTTCTTGCCACGGCATTGAAGACCGTATTGGATAGTACACCAGCTTGGTTGATCAAAGCATGGTTGATAGCACTATCAACCATCTCTTGAAGTTTACCAGGATTGGCTTCAAAAGTAACCTGCTGAGGTGCCGGCAGTGCATCCTTCTGGATCACCTCGCCACTCCTGTTGATGCTGAAGGATCTCAAGCATTGCTGCTTGTAATCTTCCATGGCTTTAGCGATAGCTTGCTTCTGCTCATCCTTGAGATTGGCTTCCGTCACGGGGATAACGTTCTCCTGATCAAACTCAGAAGTCGACATGTTGATCTTAATCTTGAATCGGTCCCACCGGGCGTGCCAAAAGATGTGTTGGTGCAAAAGCTGATCTGCCAACACAAAGGGCTAATACCCGATTTAAACGTTAAGGCGTGCCAGCCGATTTGACCTTACTATCGGCAAAGGTGGTAACTCGAATACTTTGGTCCCGACAACAGCGATGCGCCTGGATGTCATGGCCAAGAGGTATTCACACGGAACTTGAGAACATGCCGAGCTTAAGTCGACGAATTCCTAAGAACTCGTAGTAAAAAGGAAAAAAAGTGTTCGCCGTGTGCCACATCACGGCACACGGCAAAGAGGCCATGTTTGCCGTGTGCTCCTGATCTAGCACACGACAAACCCCCCTCGGGCCTTATCCACGCGCCCCCAGGACCCAGCGCCCCCTGCCTGCCCCCCATCACCCCGCACTGCCCTGCTGCGCCCCTACCGCGCCGCTGACCGCCGCTGCCGCGCCCCCTGCCGCGCCGCCAACCTCCCCCCACCATACCACGCCCGCCCCCTATCGCGCCCCCACCGCTCCCTGCCCCCCGCGCGGCCACCGTCCTCTGCACGACCCGCCGCCGCCGCCGCAGCGCGCGCCGCCGCCCTCTCTGCGCCACCACCACCCCCTGCACCCCGCGCCCACTCTTGGCCAGAGCCCGGAGGCGCCTAGCGCGGTGGTGCACGGCGGTCGGCGCCTCGGCTGTCTCCTCCCTCTCCCTACTGAAGCAAAGGTATTGTCATTGTACTATTTTTCCCCAAATCTCTAACCCTAACTCAATTAGGGAACAAAGATGAATTAGTTGATTACTACTTATACAGAGACGAATGAATTGATGTAGCGGTGAGAACATATATTGATGTCTACCATCGTGCCGTTGTGTTAGTCGGCCATCGTGTCGTTGTGTTTGACGGCCATCGTGCCGCTGTTTTGTTGCAGGTTTTGGAAACCTCCTTGTGTAGGGGAGATGCTGCCGAAATTTTCATTTGACACTATTATTTTTGCAGGAGAACATTAGGTCGTGGGAGCAGAGACGTTCCTCGGAGCTGTGGGCCTGCCTGCACCGCTAGCCTCACTCCACTGCCACCCAAGGTATAACCGCACTTTGTATTTGTGTCGTAGTTTACGTAACCGAGTTAGGCGTCTCCCATTTGAAAGAGATGGTTAGAAATGACCGTATCTCTTTCGAATAGTCCACATTATTTGGACAGCCTGAGAATGCGTAGATGGGGTTAGTTTCTGTTGGTGCAAAAGCTGATCTGCAAACACAAAGGGCTAATACCCGATTTAAACGTTAAGGCGTGCCAGCCGATTTGACCTTACAATCGGCAAAGGTGGTAACTCGAATACTTTGGTCCCGACAACAGCGATGCGCCCGGATGTCACGGCCAAGAGGTATTCACGCGGAACTTGAGAACACGCCGAGCTTAAGTCGACGAATTCCTAAGAACTCGTAGTAAAAAGGAAAAAAAGTATGACGAAGTCGTCGAAAAAGTAGATGCTTGGAATATGAGTAAAAACGTGTGTTTGATTGATTGATAGATATCCCATTACAAGGCCCTAGGGTCTACATTTATACCCTGCTCAAAGAGCTACAACCAGACACGACTAGAACTCGAATTCCAAATTACACAGAATCTGTATACAAAACGATTTAAATAACTAAGGAAAACATAAAGCCATCCCCCGTGACAAACTGGAACTCCTCCACAAACCGATCGACAACTTCCAAACTCTCCCTTCATAGCATCGGCAGGCTCCCTTGTCGTAGCCATCGGCACAGACACATCATCACCTACGGACTTAGTCACGCTCAACCATCCTTCCATCGGCAACCACCTTCATCGGCAACTCACCCTGCAGATCAAGCACCATCATCTCATCTTGCCGATCCACACTTTACCAATCATGGACACGTGCCCAAAAACGGTGTCAACAGTTTCCATGTCCACTTTAATCTGAGATATAGTTTCGGCATCACCTCCATATTGTTCTCCGGATACACAACCTCCCCGCCGGGACGTGTATTTGGAGAACAGCGGGGAGGTGCTGCCGAAATTCCATCTCGGATCGGAGTTGACATGGAAACTAACCCCATCTACGCATCCTCAGTTGGGATTAGGACCTATCCTCACCTATTAGTTATTAGGGCTATCGTGTAGATACATTCCGTTCTTACATTGCTACATGATATGTTATAAGATGGATGACCGGCAGTGGATGTACATCAGCTGCCCAAGTCAGAGAGACATCTCCTTGGAATGGATTGAGAAGACCGAGGTTTTCTTAGAGCAAGCATTCGCAATAGGGTCATGTCATATGCCGGTTATGATGTGAATGGATATTGCTTCAACACAACAAGGCACGAGCAAAGTCGTCCTAACCGGAAAACCACAAATACCGGATTTTCACACCCGGCCAAAATGGGATGGACTATTATGGAAGAATTGAAGACATATACGAACTCACATTTCATGGTTGCAAAGATATTAAATCTGTCATATTCAAATGTCATTGGTTTGACCCTGAAGTAACAAGACGAACGCCTAATCTTGGGCTAGTTGAAATTCAACAGGATTCTGTCTTACCCGGAGATGATATATACATTGTGGCCCAACAGGCCACACAAGTTTATTATATGTCGTACCCATGCAAAACCGATGCACGTCTTAAGGGTTGGGATGTTGTGCACAAGGTATTGCCACACGGTGGAGTACCGGTACCAAACAAGGAAGATTACATCATTGACATGGACACATATGAAGGGGAGTTCTATCAAGAAGAGGGTCTAGATGGGACTTTTGTGATAGACTTAACTGAAGCCATGGATGTGGCCATTGGTGTTAAAGACGACGACGACGTTGAGGTTGAAGATGTGAGGGACATACAATTACTTGAGCAGTTACGCTTAGACAATGATGACGACGATAATGATGCTCCTGTTGATATTTGGTAACGCCATGAGGAAATGATCCACAAGCGCATGGATATCGGTGAGCATTTCACCCGAGAGGTTATCCAGAGTATCGTATTTATATTTTTACCACTGGGAGAAAGCGTGCGTCTGACTATCTAAATCAATTGCTACTACCCTTTAGGCTACAAAGAATGGGACTCGATGTGAGCGATGAATAGAGAAGACTACAACCATAGTCTCGTTCTAACCTTGGTAAGGATGATCTACTATTCTATTTGGGAGGCTCACGAAATCTAGACACCACAGAGGATGTTCGACCCGCACCTATAAACCCTACCCATCCTGCTAACGAGATGTGGGCTACAAAGGTAACTCAGAAATGTCACGTTTCTCGCTACTACCACGGTCCAGCTAGTCAGGGGATATCTATGAGTACCCTAGCCCAAACACCACATTTACGCTAGCAATGATTACTCTAAACTCAACCAGAAGAGATTAAAGTAAACACATAAACCAAAGAACAATAAAACAAGAACCTACTAGAATTTAGAAGTCGAATTACTGAAGAATCCTAGGAGCAAGCCTCAGATTAGGAGAACTTGATCCCGCAGGTACAACCTCGGAGTAGACACCGACAGGCAGGGCTCCCTCCGATCTACACCTCCACTCTATCTCTCTCAATCTAGTAGATCTAGTCTACTCTCACATTGGATGCTAAGCCCTAAGTCTATTTAGAGGAAAGGTTATCCTTTGAGGGCACCTCTCAACTCTATGATGAACTTGTTCTCCTCCAGGGGCCAGGGGCCTTGCTTATATAGTCCTTCTCCTTTGTGCCTTTTTGGTTCAGCAGGCGATGTGGTACTAAACTTTCCACCATATCTCATTAAAATGCACATAGGCCTTAATGGACCAAAATCTGATTTTGGCTCAATTAATCCCACAGCTCTTTTATGTGGAGTCCTTCTTTTATTAATATCTCTTGATTCCGAACTCCAAATATAGCAAATAATATATGCATTTCCACCAGCTCGACGAGATCTTTGTAATGGTGTACACCATTCTGTGATTGGTGCTTGTACCAGGGCGGGCGCCCTGCCCCCGGGCCCGCTCGGTCTCCCGTTCGTTCCCATAGCTTCTGGAGTCTTCTAGATGATAGAAAATTGTGCGGCACGTTAATATCTCTATGTAAACCCAACGTGTGGGCCTTTCCTCCATATTTCCTGATAACCCCCTGCAAAAATAGACAAACACCAAAACTCGTAGAATTCTGTCATTTAAAACCCTAAGTCTGGGAGTTGGTTGCATTTGGATCCTTTTCTTTATTTATTTGATGATTATATTTGGTACTTCAGGACCATCAACAAACTCCCCCAAGCTTACCTCTTGCTCGTCCCTGAGCAAGGATGGACTCAAGAGTTTCTGCAGTGGTTTGATGCCTTAAAAGTACACATGCGTTCAAGCAAGATCTCATCTCTGAGTTAGAGTAAATTGTTAAGACTTAAAACTTACTCATTTTACCTTTCACCATGGGGCTTGCAACTGTCACTTGTGTCTTGAGCAGTTAAAAGATAGAACGGTCAAGTCAAGCGCCATGTCTCTTGTTCTTTGATCAGTTATAGCTCTGGAGTTTTTGCAGATTTTCAAATAAAACTCAGAGATTCCTTGTATGACTCTCTCAAATATCTCTTTTGTGGTATTTCTGGATCCTTCCCAAGGCAGTAATGGTATATGCCTTCTCTCAAAGTATGTGGTATTTTTGGTATGAGGCATAGTGATATTGCCTTCTCTCTCACCCTACTCTAATAAGGTTTTGATATCTGGAGCTCATAGGTGGGAGACAGATAATACATACTTACAAGACATTTATTGCATAGTAAAACCATGGATCCAGAGAAACAAGTCAATAAGTCAAATCAAGATGTGCATGTGTGGCGAATGTATGGTGTATGGTGATGATGGTGATAACAATGGTGAAAGTCTAATTCTACTTTTACTCATTTAAGGGAATACATACCTTTCTTGAACTTTGAAGCTTTTTGGGGAGAATGAGATGCTCTATACTTTCTTTTTTTTTCTCTCAGGTGGGTATCTTGTACCTCTAATTCTACTGTCGGACACTTGTCCATTTTTACCTCTCGTCTCACTTTTCCTTTTCTTTCGAGGTTCCGGGCACTTGCCCCTTTTTATTTCCTCGTATTTTTCCTTCTCTTTTTTTAGAGCACTCATCTCCTGAAATAATATAGCAAGTGGTAGTAACCAAGATAGCTCGAGCATTTATTTCACAGGGAAAAACAGAAATAGGAGAATGTTTTTGCTATTCTCTCCCGGATTAGGAGAAGAATACTTTTAGGTAAATTTGGAGATGGAATTGAGTGGATGTATGTGGATGCGTACTTTCGGAGTAGAAGTAGCATGTATGAGTGAACGTGCAAGTGGATCTTGATTTTAACTGCATGACAAGCTCCTAAGGGTCTACACAGCTTGACCACACTCAATGCTCATAAGCAGTAAAAAGTAAATGTATGGTTCATAGTCTAATAAGCATGTATATATGGTTGTGGTAGGATTTTAAACTCTCATCATACAGGAACCCATCATGTGTTATTTTAAAGATTTTCAAAGATAAAATTCTCCAGAATTCTAGCATCTCTAGGAACAGATAAACAGCAGCTCAACCTTCCCATATCATATCCGTTTACGACTTAGACTTCAGATCAAGTACTCTTCCCACAGGTTTAGGTTTAGAGGAGGTTTAAATTATAACAGTTATGCCTAAACTTGAGAGAGAGCTCAAGCTTGAAAAGTAGGTACATGGCAGAGCAACTATTTATTATTTCCATGTGAGAGCTTATCATGAGGATTCATAGCACACTTTATTTATTTATTTAGCAAACTAAGCAAAGATATAAGCACAAAATTTTTATTTGGGTTTTCATGATTATGCATCTTTTTATTATTTGAGTAAAGTATAAACGCGAGTAGAAACACTTAGCTGGATAAATGGAGGTGCTCTCCCCCAAGCTGAATTTTGACGTAATTTCTTATGATATAGCTAGCAGGTGGTGGAGGTGTATTTGAATGTCAGCAGCACCCTGACAGCGATTAGAATATCCTCCGCCGGCTAGTCTTCTTTGATCCTTGAATTCTGTGGAGCAAAAATAGACAACAAAGCTTTGTGGAACTGGTTAAGTGTTAGCATAAATATCTAGCCTTTATCATGTTGAGCCTCCTCAATAAATGTTACACTCTTTGGTAGGATCATAAATTTATTTTTATATTTTCATTTTTGTAGGACAGGAATATATTTATTTTATTTTTATGCCACCACAATGAATGTACTTATGGGTTTTATGCCATCAGCATACTCACATGGGGCTTACTATTTTAATTATTTGAAAGGAAAAGGATAACTACCAAGTTTACCTCTTGGCAAGGCGTTCGGTGTTTTTAAGTCCTCCGAACGGGACTCTCCATTTTTTCGGTCGTCCTGGGATTCGCTGGATGGTGTAGTCGGTGGTTCCGATGGCGCCTCCTCTTCGTGTATAACTATCTTCTCTTTCTGACTCGGTGCTACAGTCTCCTCAGGACAGTTCTGTTCAAGTTGTATGTCTTCAGACCTTACCACTTCTCCTTCATAGTCTGTCCATCCGTCCTTGATGATTTGCCTCCTCTGGTTGCGGTTGCGTCGTCTTCTTCTTGTCATGACCTGCTTAGAGTCTTCAACTATATAGTTAGGGTTAGTAAAATAGCGGCGTACCTTCTCAGAGGGGAAGTGCATGTGGACTTCTCCGGTTCCATTGTAGATGATTGCTTTAACGGTGCTGAGGAACGGTTTCTTAAGGATGATGGGTGGATCATACTCGTCTTCTCCCATGTCTGATCTCCCATCTGGAGCTAGGTCATCCTTTTTGGTGACAAAGGGTGACTTAAGTCGACGATCTTGACCTCCTTGAACTGCAGTGACCATCTTAGCTGACTCGGTCCACATTTTCTTGTTCCTGTTCCTCCTGTTGGTCCTTTCCTTGGTTCATGTCGGGATTGCTCTGAGATTTGTGTAGTCTTGTTCTTGAAGAAAAACGTCTCCTTCCTCCCCTTGATGTAGAAACTGATCTTGGCAGCACTAGCGTAAATGACAGCTCCCTAGGTGTTCAAGAATGGCCTCCCTAGAATGATGGGTGCCTTCTCATCAGTACCAGTCTCTATCACCACAATGTCTGCTGGGGCGTACAAGGTACCAACTCGGACGCAGAGGTTCTTCAATATTCCCTTTGGGAAACTTAGTGTCCGATCTACAAGTCTGGGCATAATGTTGACGTTGGAGCCAAAGTCGCAGAGTGCTTCTGGGAAGTCCACCATGCCGATGGAGATCAGGATGACGGGGCGTCTTGGATCGCCTCTCTGAGTAGTTAGGCCTCTATTGATTCCAACCTTGATTTTGTTCAGGCGGTTGTAGTTGTTGTTGTTGTTGATGATGTAGTTTACGTCCTCAAGCATCTCAGGGCAGTGATTTCCTGAGTGTCTAGTATCTCCAGTGTGTTTGTGCTTGTAGATCCAAGCCCTTCACTTGGTGGAGTCAGGGAGTTGTAAAACTCCTCCAAGTTTTGCTCGAAGTGTACCTACTCATAGAGACAAGGCAGAGATCAAGTGCATGGGCCCTGTTGGTGAAAAACACCAACAGAACCAAAAGTGTATTTGTTCTTCTCTAACCTTAAACATAGTGAGCAAGACAAAGTTGATGGATAATAAGATGATGAGTGTAGCATTTAAAACATTTGTCAGATCAGATTGCTTGACCTAATGGAAAGGTAATCTATCTATATTTATGTTTTGCTTATATCTTCCAAAGATTGAATGTGCAACATTTTAGCTTATATGATTAGGAGTATGGGATCACGAAGGTAGTACTATAAACAAAGATTAAAGGACTAAACATGCTGAATTAATTGGGTTGGTTAATTTGGAGTTACAAATCATACATGTTTGTCTCTTTATTTTATGTGAACGCCAGAACTAAGAAGAAACTTATAAAAGCGATAGTCAAGTACCTTAAGATGTTACCTTACTTGAAGAGTGATGGTACAATATCACCTTGTGGAAGCTTTCCTTTCTTAGCGGTTGTGCATCGTGTTTGTGGCACCCTCCATGGATCATCTCTCTATGATGAATGAGCTATGTCGTTCTTGTGTAAATTGTTAACCTTCATGTGTCTCTCTCTTTGTCTCCCATGTGAGTTTATTTTAGGACTTCCCAGGTCGATATTGAAAGTTTTCCTGTAGGGTTTAGTCCAACAAAATATACCAATGTCTACACAAGCCGTTTTTAGTTCAATAACTGAACTAGACTCCATGTCTAATCAGATTAAGGAAGGCTATTTAACCTAAGCACCATGCTTAATTTAAAAGCCAATAGAAGTATGGGCAGTACTTCCAAACTAACACTTACTAGGATAAACAAAGGTAGCATGATGGCATTTATAGAGATCTACTCAAGTGGAGATGAAGTAGTTTGACTAGTATTTAACAAATCAAGCAAGTCTCAAAGGTAGGGACAACCAACATAGCAACTTGGCAAATGATGTTTTCATGTGAAGTACTCCCCCAAGCTTGAATTTTACAAAATTCAAGATTGGATGAATTTAATTCAATGTTGCATGATGATTGGTTGGGCATACCTTGCGCTTGTCATTCCACGAGATCTGCAATATTTATTATAGACATATACATCGACAACCGCCCATTTAAAGTTTTTATAAATAAAAAGGAAGAGGGGGTTGGAGATCTCAAATGTGGTGATGTTGGAGAGACCAATAGATTGGGAAGGTGTTGCATATGAGCATGTAGTAAACGAAGTGGCTATGAAATAAATTCCATGCTCATTAATGTTATCTTCGTCTCCAATCTGAATGTTCGGAGTTTCTCCTACATTGGTCTCGCCTATGTCCTCTTCTGCAGTAGAATAAATCTCATCTTCAAAGGGAGTCAAGAACTCACCATTTGAAATTGAGCCAAAGTCAGAATCCATTAAGGCTTCTTCCTTGTCCATCGATTCAATGGTGATAGCACATGGATTTTTAATGCCCTCTAGCCATTGATGTTGCTCTTCTCGATCCTCCTTGTGGTCTTGGTGACTCTTATGCATGGAATGTCTAGATAGATTCATAGGTTCATCAGGAGGTTCAAGAGAAAGAGCATAGTTGTGGCAGAACCTCCTAAGTGTTTGGGCCCACTGACACCTGTCATTGTCCTATGGACCTCTGACGGTGATGACGGGGATCCTCCCACTTTCGAAGTCCGATGAGCATCCTAGGACGCCCATTCCACCGCTACCTGTGGCGTAACAAACAAGCTCGTCCTAACCACTAGCGATGGTCAATTAACGAGAATTTCTTCTTCTCGCCTTTACAGGATAGCAAGTGGCCACTTTAACACCAGGATCATTCGTTGCGAAGACATTGCAGTATCACAGACGACATGTGACCCAAAATAATATTTCAGAGTAAAACAGCGGAAGCATTACATAATTAATTTACAAAAGTAGTTCTTCCAAGTAGTAAAGTGTTATTACAAGCCATGTCCAGTGGAGCAACTTAAACTTTAGTACACAGGTTACAAGTTTACAGACCCTGCCCACGGGTCACGCTCACTCTTCCTCGTCGTCAACCTCGACGACGGTCACACAACAGGGTCCAAAACATGTCGGCTCCTGAGCTTCACCTGCAACAGGGGTTATAAAACCCTGAGTACGGGAGTACTCAACAAGACTTACCCGGCAGAAAAAGAGGAGAAATTAGGAATGCAGGCTTGGGGTAGACAAGGAGTGGCTGAGCAAGGAGCCAAATTGTTTTGCCAAAAAGCTTACTAATAGTGCATCCTTACTTTCAAGTTTTACCCACGAATTCCTCTCCTTAAGAGGTCGAGGAGTTCGAGGACAGTCTATCTAGTTGCTTTTCACAGACAAGTCTGTAAGTTCCTAGTCCTTAATCAAAGTATTATCTATCCAACGGCCATAACTTCATGTCACTCTAAGTCCAAGAATTGGGATCCGAACCTCATGAGACATTTCCCCCTTTCTCATTTTATCACTTAGTTGCATATTTAACTATGATGAGGGTCGAAGGAATTGAGTCTCCCAATCGGGGAGCAACGACGATTCGAATCGCTTAGCAATCCAGCTGGAGTTCCTAACCACCCGACATATGTAGAACCAAATCTTACATATATCAACCCAAATCTAGCTCTCCCTAAATTTGACCAGGTTCGCGGCACCCGAGAGCACAGTACCCCACCATCCAGCCCATTTACCAGGAGGGTACACGCTACTCTCGCCATCGCTCCACGCCCAGTGCGCGAGTAGATGTTCGCGTCGAGGGATCACAAGACTGGGCTTACCGAGGGCAGGTGGCTAGTACTATAAATTCTCAACCCAGCAGGACACCAACGGACCGGTCCTTAATCAACACAGTTGGAGACACTACTTTAAGACTCCATTCTTAAAGCAAGTCCACCGACAGGTCTCAAGTTGAAACATCATTGACCATAAGTGTATTCCACAACAACCCTTCAAACTTTCTCGTTTGAAAACCTATCTAGTAGCAGGGCTAAGCATCACTACACACTTTTAAAATAAAACAGGTGCCAAGGACAAGGTAACAAATATCAAGGTAGTAAATGCAGCAAGTAGGTTAACCCAATTCTCAACTACCTAATGCAGCATTTTCAATTCATAAGTGATAAAAGATTTAAAACATTCAAGGAGGGGTTAATGCATCCGGGGCTTGCCTTGGTTGTAGAGCTGAGAGGGACCCTCGGAGACTTCCCAAGTCTCAGATCCTACTTCTTCGAACGGAGCACCGACCTCGGGGTTCGGTTCAACGGTTGCTCCTCCGGACACGTGCACTATACGCAAAAGGATGAATGCTCATGATATGCATATGACAGATATTTAAGAAGGACCGAGTTGAGTACAACTTTCCTTCTTGGTGCGAAAACAGGCTAAATAGTAATTAGAGTTGTATATTATTTTAGTGTCTTTACCCAAGAGGTTGCCTTAGTGAATTAATACCTTTCTCAATTCCTAATTATCCTTAATTAACTGACTATTAAACCTTTTTATCTTAATTAATTATTAATTAATTATTGATGGCAGTAATTAAGTATTAACATCAAACAATAATTAAGTGCCAAAGGTCATTAAGGTTAATGACCTCAGGTCATCACATAATCCCAAAAGCACTCAAACCCTAATTTGAGAAATTAAGCTAATTATTACCTAATTACTTTGAAATTATTACTAAATTACTAATTAAGGGTTTAATATGATTTTATTCAAACATTATCCAAATCCCACCAAATCTTGTGTGAGGCTAGGGAATAATACTCAGAGACTTCCCACAAATTTTGGTGATTTTTGGATATACCCAAAAATTATTAAAATTCATGGAAGTTTCATTTACTAATTAAAAGAGGCAATTTTTATATACATGCAAACTACCAGAAAAATAGAATCTAATATTTTTCCTGTGTTCTACTCATTTCATAGAATCTACACAAAAATGTCCATGATTTTTGAATCAGTGTACAATTTCTACACAATTTCACATATCAAGCATTTTTAAACAAAAAGGAAAAAGAGAAAGCACACTGCGCTAAGCGGCCGGCCCGCTTGGTCACGGCCCAAGTCGGCCCGAGAGCCTTCCCGCGTCGCGTGCGGGTGCTGTCTTTCTCACACGGCCACTGACGGGCGGGCCCCGTCCGTCACATGCCTCTTCCACCTCCTGTCGCGGTTCCGGCGAGCTCAAGCTCATCGCCGGTGAGATCCCGGCCTCCGCGGTAGGGTGGGCTAGCACCTACGGCCTCTCGCGCAACCCCTGGGACACACAGGACAACCCCTACTCCCTCCTAACCCTCCTGCTCACGTCCACGGCGGACGGCGACACTACCCGAGCGAGCACCGACCTTCACAAGCGGTTAGAACGTGGACCAACCAACGCATAAGCTTCAGGGGCTCACCACGACTTCAACGGAGCAAGGAGCGGCGGTGGGGAGGCTTGGAGCAGGTCTGGTCGCGGTGAAACACCCACGGCGGCGATTCCGGCCGGAGTCGGAGGAGAACGGCTCGGTTGCGGGCTATGAGGGGTTAGAGCTTGCGATAGGGGGCGCAAACGGTTGCTGAGTTCTTGGCAGAGTTGTTGGTGCACACGGGTGGCTTGGAAAGGGAGCGAGAAAGGCGAATTTGATGGGTGCAAAGAGCTCGTCGGCGTCGGAGTTCCGAGGAAAGGAAGTTTTCCACGGCGGCTCGGGGTTTTATCCTCGCGACGCAGTGCTTGCTGCGGATGAGGACGCCAGGGCGACGCCCAGCAAGCAAGCAGCTGCGTGGCCAGGCGCGTGGCGGCGCTGGACGCAGCAGCTCTGCCCCGGCGGCAGTGCATCCCCCCTGCTCGAGCACTGTAGCAAGCCATATCCAATTATTTTGTTGTTTTGCAAAATTCTCCCAAAAGTTTAACTGGAGCCAAATTTTCACCAAAATGAAAGTTGTGCAGAATTTTGAAAGCTACAAAACATCTTTTGGTGTCCAAAACTGATTCTAAGTGGAAATTGGTGAATTTGACAAAACAGTTTGAATTTCAAATCTCAAATTGGAAAAATTCCAATTTTGAATTGGGGCAGATTAGAAATTCTAAAATTACTTTTGATTTTTCTCAATAACTTGAAACATTCCCAAAATGAAATTTGTTCCTTTTGTTGAGCTCTACAACTTTCATGTTGGTCACTTTTGAAGATTCCAAATAGATTTTGAATTGGGGATTCAAATTGGAAAGGGGGACACTTTCTGGAAAGTTGTATTTTCAAAATTACTTTAAATTTTGTATTGAAACTTCAGAAACTCAAAACACAAAAGTTGTACATCTTGACAATATCTACAACTTTGCTTTTGAACTCAACCTCAAATTTTGCTTAGTTTTTAACTTGCACCAAAGGGGGCAAATCCAGGGTTTAAAATCAGGGTTCTTCCCCCCTATTTTCTCGGAAACCTTCCACCCTAGGAATTTCACAACCACACTAGCTTCAATACCCCTTGAAAACACACTTTAATTCCCTAAGCACAAGCAATCAAAATAAACTTGTTTTAATTCGATGCATCAAGTGGTGCTTAATCAATATGTGATGCAATGCTCATGATGACATGATCCAGTTTTAATAACCGTAACATCAGGGACGTTACAGCCCTTCCCCCTTAAAGAAATCTCGTCCCCGAGATTTAAAGCCTTAGGGTATGTAATGGAAAAGGAAATTTGTCAAACTATTTCATCTTCAACCTTTTCATAAGACAAGAGGCTGGGGAAGATTACTTCATTATAAACATATATGTACATTAAGTACATGACTTTGGCAACCCTTTTCCTTCACTAGAGTACACTTCCTTTTTATCGGATGTTGTCTTGAAGAGAAGCATGGAACTCAGGAAAATTCTCCATTAGATAATCCTCAGATTCCCATGTGGCTTCTTCTTCAGAGTGTTGGCTCCATTGCACCTTGTACCACCTGGTAGTTGCTCTTCGAGTAACTCTGTCCCTTTGGTCTAATACTCGGATAGGATACTCTGCATAAGTTAGATCCGCTTCAAGTTCTACATCTTCAATATCTTGAACCTGGTCTGGTACTCGAAGACACTTTTTCAGTTGAGACACATGAAATACATCGTGTACCCCAGATAATCGTTCGGGCAGTTTAAGGCGGTAAGCTACCTGTCCACACCGGTCAATGATTGGAAATGGATCAATGTAACGAGGTGCTAGCTTGCCTTTAACGCTGAAATGATTTACTCCTTTCATTGGGGATACTATCAGATATACATGGTCACCCTTGGCGAATTTTAAGGGTCGACGTCTTTTATCGGCATAGCTTTTCTGCCGGGACTGAGCAACCTTCAAGTTATTTTGAATTTGCCTAACTTTGTTCTCAATTTCCTTCACTAAGTCAACCCCAAAGAACCATATTTCTCCAGGTTCAGACCAATGTAGTGGAGTCCGACATCGACGGCCATATAGTGCCTCGAAGGGAGCCATCTTAATACTTTCTTGGTAGCTATTGTTGTAGGAAAACTCTACTAGAGGCAAACAGTCATCCCACTTATCTGGAAAGTTTAGGGCACAAGATCTTAATAGATCTTGTAGGGTTTGATTCACCCTTTCTGTTTGCCCACCTGTTTGAGGGTGGTAGGCTGTACTGTATAAAAGCTTGGTGCCCAAGGATTCATGTAAGCATTTCCAAAACTGGGAGACAAATTGTGTGCCTCTATCTGACACTATTGTCTTTGGCACCCCATGCAGACTCAGTATACGATCAAAATAAATCTTAGCATAGGTGGAGGCAGGATATAATATCTTTACAGGCAAGAAGTGCGCCGTTTTGGTGAGACGATCCACAATGACCCAAATAAAATCAAAGCCTTTGGCCGTCTTGGGCAATCCTACTATGAAATCCATGCTAATATCATCCCATTTTGCATGTTGGAATAGGCAAGGGTTGCAACTCTCCAGCGGATTTGAGATGAATAGCTTTGACCTTTCGGCATGTGTCGCATTGGGCCACATAGCAGGCTATTTCTATCTTCATTTTCGTCCACCAAAACCTTTGCTTCAGGTCCTGATACTTTTTATTGCTCCCCGGATGAATAGAATATCTGGTGGTATGAGCTTCATCCAGGATTTGCTGACGTAGCTCAGGTACCTTTGGAACCACTAACCGGTTTTTGAACCAGATTACTCCTGCATCATCCACTTTAAAGTCTGTGGGTGCTCTGTTAGAAATTTTCTCTTTAAGATATTTCATGCCTTTGTCTTCTTTTTGTGCCTCTATGATTTGAGCTTCAAGATTGAAATCAATCTTTAGATTGGCAAGGCTTCCTTGGGAAATCATTTCTATTCCCAAGTTCTCCAGCTCTTGGCACAAAGTTATGTCTTTAGGCTTCACTATTAAACAATTGCAGTGAGCCTTACGACTGAGGGCATCAGCTAGTACATTCGCCTTGCCAAGGTGATAATGCACCTCGAGGTCGTAATCTTTGATCAACTCTAGCCACCTCCGCTGGCGCATATTAAGTTCAGCTTGAGTGAAAATATACTTCAAGCTTTTATGATCTGTGTATAGGTGACAAGTGTTCACCAACAGATAATGGCGCCAGATCTTCAATGCATGTACTACGGCGGCTAGTTCAAGATCATGGGTCGGGTAATTCTCTTCATGTGGTTTAAGCTGCCTGTTGACACTTGCTAACACCACTTGAATACTAGGTTGTCATCCCCAGCATGGCACTAGAGTGTACTATGGTATTTATACGCACACAGATAATCCGCAAGCGCACGGATACCGTTGATGCTTTTACCCAGTTAAAGGTTTTATCGTATCCACAAGGAAACGGGAGAACCAACTACGCTCTAACTTAACCCAGATAAATAGATAAGTGTAAATAGGAAAGATGGTAGAATTGAATAAGAACAATATTAAAGGTAAGATAACAGTGAATGATAATATGGGAATAGAGAATAGAGCAATTCTAGTATATGGGCGATAGTAGCAGAATAGAGAGGATAACTATGGTTTCTCTACTTCAAAGGGGTATGTCTATGTCTGGGACGAACCACGTGATAAGAGTACACCACAAAGGATGCTTATCCTTAGGCCGATAAACCCTACCCGTCCTGCTAACGAGAGGTGGACTACAGAGGACCAACGTAACTGTCACCTATGCGGCCTACCACACAATCTAGCTAGACAGGGGATATCCACAAGTAATCTAGATCTAAGCACCTCGCTTACACCTATACTACAACTCTCACCTATAGCGTCCTATAGATTAGAATACTCAAAAGAGTTGTGAACCAGAACATACATAATTAGTAATTGCATAATGAATTGGAAGTAGATTACCAAAGTCATCCCATGAGCAAGCTTGATTAGAGCTTGATCATGATGAAGTACAACCGGAGGAAGAACCGACAGGCCGGCCTCTCCTCTAATCCTCCTTCGCTCTCCATCTTGCTACTATCTAGATCTACTCTAGTTTAGAGAAGAGAGGAGAGCTCTCATCTCTAAACCCTAGCTTTTGCTCTGTCTATGAATAATGAATAATGATCAAGGGGTTTCTCCTCTAGGGGCCAGGGGGTCTGGTTATATAGTAACCTCAAGTGAACCTAGGCCGTCGGATCAAACCGACATTGATTGAACGGTTATTCTTGATCCTTTAGGTCGGTGGAGATCTCCCAAGAGAAAGAGTCCTGATTGGGCTCCAAGTCAGGGCGGGCACCCAGGGCAGGAGGGCGGGCGCCCTGCCTCTGGCCCCGTTCGGCCTTCGCTTCCTTCCCGTGGCTTCTGGAGTCTTCTAGATGTAAGATAATTGCGCGGCACATTAATATCTCTATGTAATCCCGACGTGTGGGCCTTTCTTCCGTATTTCCTGATAACCCCCTGCAGAAATAGACAAACACCAAAACTCGTGGAATTCTGTCAGATAAAACCCTAAGTTTAGATGTTGGTTGTATTTGGATCCTTTTCTTTATTTATTTGATAATTAAATTTGATATTTAAGGACCGTCAACAAACTCCCCCCAAGCTTACCTCTTGCTCGTCCCTGAGCAAGGATAGACTCAGTAATGGATCAGAAGTTGTTGCAATATCTTAAAAATTTGACGGTACACATGCTTTTAAATAAGATCTCATCTCTAAGTTAGAGTAAACTGTCAAGAACTAAAACTTACTTACTTTACCTTTCACCATGGGACTTGTAACCGTCACTTCTGTCTTGAGTAGTTAAAAGATAGAACAGTCTGGCCAAGTGCCATGTCTCTTATTCTTGATCAGCTATAGCTCTAGAGTTTTTTGCAGATTTTCAAATAAAACTCAGAGATTCCTTGTATGACTCTCTAAATCTCTCTTTTGTGGTATTTCTGGATCCTTACCAAGGCAGTGATGGTATATGCCTTCTCTCAAGATATGTGGTATTTGTGGTATAAGGCATAGTGACATTGCCTTCTCTCTCACCCTACTCTAATAAGGCTTTAAATTCTAGAGCTCATAGGTGGGAGATAAAGTATACATACTTACAAGACATTTATTGTATAGTCAAACCATGGATCCAAAGAAACAAATCAATAAGCCAAATCAAGATGTGCATGTGTGGCGAATGAATGGTGTATGGTGATGATGGTGATAACAATGGTGAAAGTCTAATTCTACTTTTGCTCTTTTGAGGGGATACATACATTCCTTGTTTTTTAAACTTTATGAGGAGAATGAGATGCTCTTCTTTTTCTTTCCTCTCAGGTGGGTATCTTGTACCCCAAATTCTATTGTCGGACACTTGTCCAATTTACCTCTCGTCTCACTTTTTCTTTCTTTCGAGGTTCCGGGCACTTGCCCCTTTTTATTTCCTCGTTTATTTTTTTCTTTTCTTCTCTTTTCTTTTTTTTCTTTTCAGAGCACTCATCTCTTGAGATAATATAGCAAGTGGTAGTAGCAAGATAACTTGAGCATTTATTTCTCAAGGGAAAACAGAAATATTTTTGGCTATTCTCTCCCGGATTAGGAGTAGAATATTTTTGGGTGGTTCTGGAGATGGACATGGATGGATATATGTGGATGGTACTTTCAGAGTAAAAGTAGCATATATGAGTGAACGTGCAAGTGAACCTTGATTTAACCACATGACAACCTACTAAGGGTCTACACAGCTTGACCACACTCGATGCTCATAAGCAGTAAATAGTAAATGTGTGGCTCAAAGTCTAGCAAGCATGTATATATGGCTGTGGTAGGAATTTAAACTCTCATCATACAGGAACTCATCATGCAATATTTTAGAGATTTTTCAAAGATAAAATTCTCTAGAATTCTAGCATCTCTAGGAACAGATAAACAGCAGCTCAACCTTCCCATATCATATCCGTTAACAACTTAGATTTCAGATCAAGTTTTCATCCCACAAATTTAGATCTAGAGCAAGCTTTAAATTATAACAGTTATATCCAAACTTGAGAGAGAACTTCAAATTTGCAAATTAGGCAGAGCAACTATTCATCATATCCATGCTAGAGTTTTATTATTAAGATTCAGATTAGCATAGCCACTTTATTTATTTATTAAACACACTAAGCAAAAGATATATATATATATATAAGCACAAAATCTTTATTTGGTTTTTCATAGTTTATGTATTTTAATATTCTAATGTAATATAAGTATAAAGATAGGTAGAAATACTTAGCAAGATAAATGGGGGTGCTCTCCCCCAAGCTGAATTTTGACGTAATTTCTCTTGATGTAGCTAGCAGGTGGCAGAGGTGTATTTGAAAGTCAGCAGCATTCTGACAGCGATTAGAATGTCCTCCGTCTGCTAGTCTTCTTGATTCTTAAATTCTGTGGAGCTCAAATAGACAACAAAGCTTGTGGAACTAATTAAGTGTTAGCATAAATATCTAGCCTTCATCATGTTGAGCTTCCTCAATAAATATTACTCCCTGTTTTTATATTTTTATTTTATAAAGCAGAAAAGAAATATTTATTTTATTTTTATACCACCACAGTGAAGGTACTTATGGGTTTTATGCCACTCGTATACTCACATGGGGTTTAGTATTTTTTAATATTTTTATTTTCTTTTCAAGATAGCATGATTAACTAATAATCTATTTAAGGAAAGTAAATAATTAAAGGGAAAGGGAATGCAGAAAGGATAAATATGGATAACTGCTGATCTTACCTTTCAGCGAGGGTTCAGTGTTTTAAGTCTTCTTAACAAGACTTCTCACTGTGTTCATTCTTCAGGTGCGTCATTTGATTCAGGTGCGGACCTTGATGTCTGCACCTCTTCGTTTGCCCAGCAGTTCGAAGTGCGGCGTTGGCAGTGTCCTGCTCAGTGTGTTTGTGCTCGTAGATCTAGGTCCTTCACTTGGTAGAGTCTGAGAGTTATAAAACTCCTCCGTGTTTTGCTCGAAGTGTACCTGCTCATAGAGACAAGGCAGAGATCAAGTGCATGGGTCCTGTTGGTGGAAAACACCAACAGAACCTAAAGTGTATTTGTTCTTCTCTAACCCTAAGCATAGTGAGCAAGACAAAGTTGATGGATGAAAAGTTCATGAGTGTAGCACTTATAACATTTGTCAGATCGGATCGCTCAACCTTATGGAAAGATAATCTATCTATGTATATGTATTTTTCTTTATATCTCTCAATGATTGAATGTGTAACATTTTAGCTCATATGATTAGGAGTGGGGGATCATGGAGGTAGTACTAAGAACAAGGATTAAAGGACTAAACATGTTGAAATCAGTTGGGTTGGTTACTCTAGAATTGTAAATCATACATGTTTGTCTCTTTTATTTATATGAACGCCAGAACCAAGGAGAAGCTTATAAAAGTGATAGTCAAGTACCTTAAGATGTTACCTTGCTTGAAGAGTAATGGTACAGTATCACCTTATGGAAGCTTTCCTTTCTTAGCGGTTGTGCATCGTGTTTGTGGCACCCTCCATGGATCATCTCTCTATGATGAATGAGCTATGTCCTTCTTGTGCAAATTGTTAAACTTCATGTGTCACTCTCTTCATCTCTGATGTGAGTTTATCTCAGGACTTCCCAAATCGATATTGAAAGTTTTTCTGCCGGGGTTAGTCCGACAAAAATATACCAATGTCTACACAAGCAGTTTTTAGTTCAATAACCGAACTAGACTCCATGTCTAATCAGATTGAGGAAGGCTGTTTAACCTAAGCACCATGCTTAATTTAAAAGCCAATAGAAGTATGTGCAGTACTTCCAAACTAACACTTGCTAATAAATAGATAAAGGTAACATGACAACATTTATAGAGATCTACTCAAGTGGAGATGAAGTAGTGTGATTAGTATTTAACAAATTGAGCATGTCTTAAAGGTAGGGACAACCAACATAGCAACATGGCAAAGGATGTTTTTATGTAAAGTACTCCCCCAAGCTTGAATTTTGCAGAATTCAAGTTTGAATGAATTTAATTCAGTGTTGCATGATGATTGGTTGGACATACCTTGTACTTGCTTGTCATTCATATGATCTTCTTGTTCCAATCCTGGAAAGGTTAGTGACAAGAATACCCGAAGGAATATTTTTACAATTATCCTTATATGCTCAATACACAAGGTAATGTTGCAAATAATTAAAAACTCATGTTATGATCTGATCAGTGCTTATTTTAGGACACCAAGCTTGTCCTTGGGAAACCATCAATTTATGTCGGCGAAGTGGTTTCCCTTCCAACGCTGACCTAAATCAAGATCGACTCAACGAGATCTGCAATATTTATTATAGACATATGCATCGACAACCGCCCTTTTAAAGTTTTTATAAATAGAAAGGAAGAGGGGGTTGGAGATCTCAAATGTGGTGATGTTGGAGAGACCAATAGATTGGGAAGATGTTGCATATGAGCATAGAGTAAACGAAGTGGCTATGAAATAAATTCCATGCTCATTAGTGTTATCTTCGTCTCTAATCTGAATGTTCGGAGTTTCTCCTAGATTGGTCTCACCAATGTCCTCTTCTATAGTTGGATGAATCTCATCTTCAAAGGGAGTCAAGAACTCATCATTTGAAATTGAGCCAAAGTCAGAATCCATTAAGGATTCTTCCTTATCCATCCATTCTATACATTCTAACCATTTAGAACTTGTGATCAAGAAAGGGGAGGTGTTAGAATTTTCTATATGGCTTAGCGCTCCTTCACTTGATATGTCATCCTCGACTTCTTCATAACAGGAACCAGGACATTCTCTAAGAGAACCATTATTGCAAGGATTTGAATTATCCCTACTTGAAGGTCTCTTATGGAACCAGAAGTCTAAACCATCAGTATCTGAAATATTTAAGGTCAGAATTTCTTCCTCCCTTGGAGAATTTTGGGGTATCGATGGTTTAGGATCGATAGCTAAAGTTTGGGATTGAAGTGGTTGTGATGTGGCTATCGAAACTTCTTTTTCTTGTCTAGGAACTGGTTCTTTCTCTTTCTCAGGGATATAAAAGCTAGGAGACTTTCCACTTATTAAATCAATCAAATTCCAAGCTTCACAAGCGGATAGGTGGTGGAAAGATCCTCCAGAGGCTGCATGAAGGGTTTGCTTATTTTCCCCACTAAGGCCCTCAAAAAAGTGAATTAGAAGAACATCTTCTAGAATAGAAAGCTTTGGGCCAGTGAGAGTAAGGTTAATAAAGCGGTCCCATGATTTGCCAAGAGATTCTTCTTCCAGTTGTCTAAAAGAAAGAATCTCATGCCGAAGTTCCGCCACTTTGGAGATTGGAAAATATTTTAAAAGAAAACTATTATGTAACTTCTTCCAATCTCCATGAACACTCCCTACTTTGAGTTTAGACCAATGTCTAGCTTTTCCTATTAAAGAGAACGGAAAGAGCTTCCATTTAAGGGTCTCATCGGACATGCCTTCTATGCGAAGGAGGTCACAGACTCGATAAAACTCTCTTAGGTGTGTGTATGGGTTTTCCTCACCTTCTCCTGAGAAAGGTTGTTTTTGAACAAATTCTATGTATTCGGGGTCTATCTCAAAACTAGATGCTATGATAGGCTTTGAAGATTTTGGTGGTTCGAGATGTGTGCCCGTAGGTCTATGAAATTCATAGATAGACATGTTTGAATTCATGATAGACCAGAGATCAAGGATTAGATAAGAAGAAAGAATAGCAGAGATGAGGCAAAGAATAAAAGGAAATATATATATATATATTTATTTTTTTTTTAGAAAATGATTAAGCTAGTTCGTAGTCAACTCAGCAACCGTTTCCCCAGCAACAGCGCCAAAAATGCTTGTTGACACTTGCTAACACCACTTGAATACTAGGTTGTCATCCCCAGCATGACACTAGAGTGTACTATGGTATTTATACGCACACAGATAATCCGCAAGCGCACGGATACCGTTGATGCTTTTACCCAGTTAAAGGTTTTATCGTATCCACAAGGAAACGGGAGAACCAACTACGCTCTAACTTAACCCAGATAAATAGATAAGTGTAAATAGGAAAGATGGTAGAATTGAATAAGAACAATATTAAAGGTAAGATAACAGTGAATGATAATATGGGAATAGAGAATAGAGCAATTCTAGTATATGGGCGATAGTAGCAGAATAGAGAGGATAACTATGGTTTCTCTACTTCAAAGGGGTATGTCTATGTCTGGGACGAACCACGTGATAAGAGTACACCACAAAGGATGCTTATCCTTAGGCCGATAAACCCTACCCGTCCTGCTAACGAGAGGTGGACTACAGAGGACCAACGTAACTGTCACCTACGCGGCCTACCACACAATCTAGCTAGAAAGGGGATATCCACAAGTAATCTAGATCTAAGCACCTCGCTTACACCTATACTACAACTCTCACCTATAGCGTCCTATAGATTAGAATACTCAAAAGAGTTGTGAACCAGAACATACATAATTAGTAATTGCATAATGAATTGGAAGTAGATTACCAAAGTCATCCCATGAGCAAGCTTGATTAGAGCTTGATCATGACGAAGTACAACCGGAGGAAGAACCGACAGGCCGGCCTCTCCTCTAATCCTCCTTCGCTCTCCATCTTGCTACTATCTAGATCTACTCTAGTTTAGAGAAGAGAGGAGAGCTCTCATCTCTAAACCCTAGCTTTTGCTCTGTCTATGAATAATGAATAATGATCAAGGGGTTTCTCCTCCAGGGGCTAGGGGGTCTGGTTATATAGTCCCCTCAAGTGAACCTGGGCCGTCGGATCAAACCGACATTGATTGAACGGTTATTCTTGATCCTTTAGGTCGGTGGAGATCTCCCGAGAGAAAGAGTCCTGATTGGGCTCCAAGTCAGGGCGGGCGCCCTGCCTCTGGCCCCGTTCGGCCTCCGCTTCCTTCCCGTGGCTTCTAGAGTCTTCTAGATGTAAGATAATTGCGCCGGACGTTAATATCTCTATGTAATCCCGACGTGTGGGCCTTTCTTCCGTATTTCCTCATAACCCCCTGCAGAAATAGACAAACACCAAAACTCGTGGAATTCTGTCAGATAAAACCCTAAGTTTAGATGTTGGTTGTATTTGGATCCTTTTCTTTATTTATTTGATAATTAAATTTGATACTTAAGGACCGTCAACACTGCCTGGAAGCATATGCAAGTACTCGACCCTCCTGCATTAGCACACAGCCTATCCCTATTCCTGATGCGTCACAATAGACATCAAAGGGTTTTTCAATATCTGGCTGGGCTAAGACAGGTGCAGATGTTAATAACCTTTTCAGAGTTTGGAAGGCTTGCTCACATTCAGATGACCAAACAAATTTTGTTTGGTTCTTGAGCAAGGTCGTGATTGGCTTAGCGACTCTTGAAAAGTCTGGAATGAAGCGGCGGTAATATCCCGCCATACCCAGAAAACTACGGACCTCATGTACCGTAGTTAGGGGCTTCCAATTCAAAACATCTTCTACTTTACTTGGGTCTACAGCGACTCCCTCCGCTGATAATACATGACCCAGGAAATTGGACTTTGTCTAGCTAGAACTCACATTTGCTGAACTTAGCATATAGTTGATGCTCCCTGAGACGGGTCAGCACAATCCTCAGATGTTCAGCATGCTCTTTCTTGGTTTTGGAATAGATCAAGATGTCATCAATGAAGATGACCACGAATTTGTCCAGCTCTGGCATGAAGACAAAGTTCATTAAATACATGAAATGGGCTGGTGCATTGGTCAACCCAAAGGACATCACCAAGTATTCATATAGCCCATAACGGGTTGTAAAAGCCGTCTTGGGTACATCTTCCGACCTGATTTTGATTTGGTGGTACCCCGATCTCAAATCAATCTTTGAGAATACTTTAGCCCCGGCTAACTGATCAAATAACAAGTCAATACGGGGCAATGGGTACTTGTTTTTAATTGTCACCTCATTTAAGGGACGATAATCGACACACAGCCTTAGTGTTTGATCTTTCTTTTTCACAAATAAGGCTGGGCAACCCCATGGAGAGGAACTGGGCTGAATAAAACCTTTTTGCAACAACTCTTGTAACTAGGTTTTCAATTCGGCCAGTTCTTTCGGTGCCATTCGATAGGCTCTTCGAGATATTAGGGTTGTCCCTGGTTTCAATTCTATGCTGAACTGGACATCCCGGTCCGGTGGCAGACCTGGTAAGTCCTCAGGAAATACATCCGGAAAATCCCGAACTACTGGGATATTTTCGACTTCAGTCACATTAGTGGCATGAACTTGCTCAATTGCCCGTTTGGGAGTAGCTAATTGGATCAGAAGGTAAGAATTCTCATTGAGCAATGGGACCTTAATGGTTTGATGTAAGGTGTCTAGCACAACCCCTCGTTGTGCCATCCAGTTCATGCCTAGTATGACATCAATGTCCTGATCTTTAAGGACAATCATACTAGTGGGAAAACTATGCCCACCAAATTCGATGGGTATCTGGTGAACCATTTCTTTAGAACTCAGCCGTCCTCCTAGCGATTGTATATAAAAATAATCTTTTGTTTCCGCAATGGGTATGCCATGCTTCATCACAAAGGTGCGGTTGATGAATGTATGAGATGCACCAGAATCGAAAAGCATTAAGGCAGGATGTTTCGCAACAGGGAACATACCCATCATTACCGGTTCTCCTTCCGGTATGGTTTCCACCTCTGTATGGAAGACTTGTCCCACCTTCTTTACAGGTTTATCCCTTTGTGCATTTTGTCCTTTCTGAGCCCCATTTTTGAATTGGCTCGGCTGGGGTTGGCCAATGGGTGGCCTTTGGAAAGTGGGGTTATTTTGGCGAGGGTAGGGGCATTCTTTAGAAAAATGCCTAGGCTTACCACAATTGTAGCAAGGATAATTGTGGTTTGGCGGAGTAGTAGGACGAACACCTAGGGCATTCGGCTGGCGTGGTGCAGTGATGATGGCAGTGGGTCGAGGATAGACCTGCTGCCCGGGTCTATATGGTGAAGGAGGAAAGGGACCACGAAAAGGTGACGGCGTTGGAAAGCGTCCGTGGCCCTGTGGATGATAAATGATCCTCTGGAGCTTTTGACCGCGACCAGAGAAGGAGGAAGAAGTGGTGTTCTTCTTGGCTTCTTTGTGCTTTCTGTTCTTTTCTTCTGTGGTGATGGCAATATTAACTGCCTCGTAGAAAGTAGCATTTTGACATGTGGTCATCATAGTCTGAAGCTTTGTATTGAGACCACGCATAAAACAAGCCTTCTTCCTTTTATCCGTGTTCACATGGTCCGTGGCATACTGAGAAAGATGATTGAATTTGGCCACGTATTCCATCACACTTTTATCGCCTTGCTGCAAGGCGAGAAATTCCTCCGCTTTCATGGCCATAAGCCCTTCTGGAATATAATGGGCGCTAAATGCGTCCTTAAATTCTGCCCAGGTGACCTGGTGTCCTGGATTTTGGATAGCTAGGAAATTTTCCCAGCAGGCTCCCACAGCTCCCCGAAGCTGTTGGGCTGCGAACAGGGGCTTTTGAGTTTCCGAACATCGGATCAGGCTGAACTTATGCTCCATTGTCCGGAGCCAGTCGTCAGCCTCTAAAGGCTCATCAGCCTTGGTGAACACTGGGGGCCTTGTCTCGGTAAAATCCTCATACCGAATTTCTCCCTCCCCATTGTGCTGTGCTCTGAAGTTTGGGGCGGGGTGAGGTTGGCGCTGTGCTAACTCGCGCAACAAGCGAGCATTGTCGGTAGTGGCACTCAAAAGAACAGCAATGGCATCTGCTAGGGAAGGTGGAGCAGGTGGAGGGTTAGGTATGTCCTCCCCTCCCTGAGAAGACCCGGCTCCATCAGATCCATGTGTGCGCATCGGCATCTGCTACAAGAATCATATGTACGCGTTACCACTTGGAACCCATAACTTAAAACATATCTTACATACTTCAGTTTATTTATCAAACATCAGTTCGGCACACTGGATACAAACGAGTACAACTTCTTGGACTTAAAGAAAAACACTATACTACAGACCCGACCCCACTACAGTGAACTAGGAACCTTATAACAACGTCACCCGCAACTTCACCGAACTAGTCGGTGTGGTTAGAGCCGTAGCCCGGGTCGTCGTTGTTATCGCCATGGTCACCCCCAGGGTTGTCGTCGCTGGTGTTGGATTCCTCTTCGTCACTGGGTTCTTGGTCGGGCTTTCCATCATCTGCCAACTCTCCGTCAGTGTCCATCTCCCCTTCACCTAGAGGTGGATGAAGCTGATGGTATAAGTCGAATGCAATATCACGGTACTGCATCGCCATGTCGTTGACGGTGTCCAGATGATGCGCCAGCTCGAGTTTCTCCAGCTGCAGCTGATCCTCCCGCTGCCATGCGACGTCCCGCTGTGCAGTGACAGTGGCCGCCATCTTCACATACAGATCTTTAATGTACTTGCTTTTGGTCAGCTTGGCCTTCATTCTGGTCACCTCGTGCATATGTGCGCTCTTGGCCTCCTCTTCCCGAGCAATAGGTGCATTCCTTTCTTCCACCATGCGGCATAGCATTGCCTCGCAATTCTCGGTGGCTTGTTTTTGTTTTGTTAATTGAGCTTTAAGTTCACCAATCTCCATTACATTATACATCCTTTCCCTCGTTACTTCGGTCAGCTCTGCTGACAACCTTTCCAATTCCTGCTGGGATGGGGAACGACTACTGCTAGCTTGATCGCTTCGCGGGGCCAACTGGTGTCGAGGCACCCCTTTAGGACCAGTTCTTTTGCGAGGGGTTTGCTTCCAGCGACCCATCCTATAGAGGGTAAGTTTGGATTAGTAAGGGAGACCTTAAAGGTTAGCAATAATGGGATTGATTCTATACAACCCAACCCGAATAAGGAGGAAGGAATTTACCCAAGTGACATATCATGATGCATGCACGTACTTACGATTCGTACTAGAAATTCATAACGATATTACTTAAAACTTTTACGACATAGGGCAACACTTTATGTTGCTCCTCCACATGACCTCGAAAATTCTAGCAAAGCCTACAGACAAGGGTAAGGTAGGACTAAAGCATTTGGACTCAAAATAGGCAAGTTTATAATATTGGATCCAAATGGATTTGAAGTTTTTCAAAGGATAGAACAGTCATCTTAGCAACGAATGCTCTGATACCAGCTGTGGCAGAACCTCCTAAGTGTTTGGGCCCACCGACACCTATCATTGTCCTATGGACCTCTGACAGTGATGCCGGGGATCCTCTCACTTTAGAAGTCTGATGAGCATCCCAGGACGCCCATTCCACCGCTACCTGTGGCGTAACAAACAAGCTCGTCCTGACCACTAGCAATGGTCAATTAATGAGAATTTCTTCTTCTCGCCTTTGCAGGATAGCAAGTGGCCACTTTAACACCAGGATCATTCGTTGCGAAGACATTGCAGTATCACAGACGACATGTGACCCAAAATAATATTTCAGAGTAAAACAGCAGAAGCATTACATAACTTAATTTTAAAAGTAGTTCTTCCAAGTAGTAAAGTGTTATTACAAGCCAGGTCCAGCGGAGCAACTTAAACTTTAGTACACAGGTTACAAATTTACAGACCCTGCCCATGGGTTACGCTCACTCTTCCTCGTCGTCAACCTCGACGACGGTCACACAACAGGGTCCGAAACATGTCGGCTCCTGAGCTTCACCTGCAACAGGGGTTATAAAACCCTGAGTATGGGATTACTCAACAAGACTTACCCGGCAGAAAAAGAGGATAAATTAGGAATGCAGGCTTGGGGTAGACAAGGAGTGGCTGAGCAAGGAGCCAAATTGTTTTGCCAAAAAGCTTACTAATAGTGCATCCTTACTTCCAAGTTTTACCCACGAATTCCTCTCCTTAAGAGGTCAAGGAGTTCGAGGACAGTCTATCTAGTTGCTTTTCACAGACGAGTCTGTAAGTTCCTAGTCCTTAATCAAAGTATTATCTATCCAATGGCCATAGCTTCATGTCACTCTGAGTCCAGGAATTGGGATCCGAACCTCATGAGACATTTCCCCCTTTCTCATTTTATCACTTAGTTGCATATTTAACTACGATGAGGGTCGAAGGAATTGAGTCTCCCAATCGGGGAGCAACGACGATTCGAATCGCTTAGCAATCCAGCTGGAGTTCCTAACCACCCGTCATATGTAGAACCAAATCTTGCATATATCAACCCAAATCTAGCTCTCCCCAAATTTGACCAGGTTCGCGGCACCCGAGAGCACAGTACCCCACCATCCAGCCCATTTGCCAGGAGGGTACATGCTACTCTCGCCATCGCTCCACGCCCAGTGCGCGAGTAGCTGTTCGCGTCGAGGGATCACAAGACCGGGCTTACCGAGGGCAAGTGGCTAGTACTATAAATTCTCAACCCAGCAGGCCACCAACGGACCGGTCCTTAATCAACACAGTTGGAGACACTACTTTAAGACTCCATTCTTAAAGCAAGTCCACCAACCAGTCTCAAGTTGAAATATCATTGACCATAAGTGTATTCCACAACAACCCTTCAAACTTTCTCGTTTGAAAACCTATCTAGTAGCAGGGCTAAGCATCACTATGCAATTTTAAAATAAAACAGGTGCCAAGGACAAGGTAACAAATATCAAGGTAGTAAATGCAGCAAGTAGGTTAACCCAATTCTCAACTAATGCAGCATTTTCAATTCATAAGTGATAAAAGATTTAAAACATTCAACGAGGGATTAATGCATCCGGGGCTTGCCTTGGTTGCAGAGCTGAGAGGGACCCTCGGAGACTTCCCAAGTCTCGGATCCTACTTCTTCGAACGGAGCACCGACCTCGGGGTTCGGTTCAACGGTTGCTCCTCCGGTCACGTGCACAATACGCAAAAGGATGAATGCTCATGATATGCATATGACAGATATTTAAGGACCGAGTTGAGTACAACTTTCCTTCCTGGTGCGAAAACAGGCTAAACAGTAATTAGAGTTGTTTATTATTTTAGTGTCTTTACCCAAGAGGTTGCCCTAGTGAATTAAGACCTTTCTCAATTCCTAATCATCCTTAATTAACTGACTATTAAACCTTTTTATCTTAATTAATTATTAATTAAGTATTGATGGCAGTAATTAAGTATTAACATCAAACAATAATTAAGTGCCAAAGGTCATTAAGGTTAATGACCTCAGGTCATCACATAATCCCAAAAGCACTCAAACCCTAATTTGAGAAATTAAGCTAATTATTACTTAATTACTTTGAAATTATTACTAAATTACTAATTAAGGGTTTAATATGATTTTATTCAAACATTATCCAAATCCCACCAAACCTTGTGTGAGGCCAGGGAATAATACTCACAGACTTCCCACAAATTTTGGTGATTTTTGGATATACCCAAAAATTATTAAAATTCATGGAAGTTTCATTTACTAACTAAAAGAGACAATTTTTATATACATGCAAACTACCAGAAAAATAGAATCTAATATTTTTCCTATGTTCTACTCATTTCATAGAATCTACACAAAAATGTCCATGATTTTTGAATCAGTGTACAATTTTCTACACAATATCACATATCAAGCATTTTTAAACAAAAAGGAAAAAGAGAAAGCACACTGTGCTAAGCGGCCGGCCCGCTTGGTCATGGCCCAAGTCGGCCCGAGAGCCTTCCCGCGTCGCGCGCGGTGCTGCCTTTCTCACACGGCCACTGACGGGCGGGCCCCGCCCGTCAGATGCCTCTTCCACCTCCTGTCGCGGTTTCGGCGAGCTCAAGCTCATCGCCGGTTTGCTCCCGGCCTCCGCGGTAGGGTGGGCTAGCACCTACGGCCTCTCGCGCAACCCCTGGGACACACAGGACAACCCCTACTCCCTCCTAACCCTCCTGCTCACGTCCACGGCAGACGGCAACACTACCCGAGCGAGCACCGAACTTCACAAGCGGTTAGAACGTGGACCAACCAACGCATAAGCTTTAGGGGCTCACCGTGACTTCAACGGAGCAAGGAGCGGTGGTGGGGAGGCTTGGAGCAGGTCTGGTCGCGGTGAAACACCCACGGCGGCGATTCCGGCCAGAGTCGGAGGAGAACGGCTCGGTTGCGGGCTATGAGGGGTTAGAGCTTGTGATAGGGGGCGCAAACGGTTGCTGAGTTCTTGGCGGAGTTGTTGGTGCGCTCGGGTGGCTTGGAAAGGGAGTGAGAAAGGCGAATTTGATGGGCGCAAAGAGCTCGTCGGCGTCGAAGTTCTGGGGAAAGGAAGTTTTCCACGGCGGCTCGGGGTTTTATCCTCGCGACGCAGTGCTTGCTGCGGATGAGGATGCTAGGGCGACGCCCAGCAAGCAAGCAGCTGCGTGGCCGGGCGCGTGGCGGTGCTGGACGCAGCAGCTCTGCCCCGGCGGCAGTGCATCCCCCCTTGCTCGAGCATTGTAGCAAGCCATATCCAATTATTTGGTTGTTTTGCAAAATTCTCCCAAAAGTTGAACTGGAGCCAAATTTTCACCAAAATGAAAGTTGTGCGGAATTTTGAAAGCTACAAAACATCTTTTGGTGTCCAAAACTGATTCTAAGTGGAAAATGGTGAATTTGAGAAAACAGTTTGAATTTCAAATCTCAAATTGGAAAAATTCCAATTTTGAATTGGGGCAGATTAGAAATTCTAAAATTACTTTTGATTTTTCTCAATAACTTGAAACATTCCCAAAATGAAAGTTGTTCCTTTTGTTGAGCTCTACAACTTTCATGTTGGTCACTTTTCAAGATTCCAAATAGATTTTGAATTGGGGATTCAAATTGGAAAGGGGGACACTTTCTCGAAAGCTGTATTTTCAAAATTACTTTGAATTTTGTATTGAAACTTCAGAAACTCAAAACACCAAAGTTGTACATCTTGACAATATCTACAACTTTGCTTTTGAACTCAACCTCAAATTTTGCTTAGTTTTTAACTTGCACCAAAGGGGGCAAATCTAGTGTTTAAAATTAGGGTTCTTCCCCCCTATTTTCTCGGAAACCTTCCACCCTAGGAATTTCACAACCACACTAGCTTCAATACCCCTTGCAAACACACTTTAATTCCCTAAGCACAAGCAATCAAAATAAACTTGTTTTAATTCGATGCATCAAGTGGTGCTTAATCAATATGTGATGCAATGCTCATGATGACATGATCCAGTTTTAATAACCGTAACATCAGGGATGTTACAATAGTAGAAATTATTAGGCTCAAGGATGGGTTTAAAGATAGGTTCGAACGAGACATCAAAAGTGGGCGTATAAGGGGAGAAGATGAGATTGTCTTCTAAATGGTTTTGCTCCCCTTCTATTGCATCACTTAAGACGCCATCCTTGAGTCTTTCTAGATGTCCATCAAAGGGATTGGATTTGAGATGCTTTCTAAGAGATCCCTTCTTAGGAAGGTTCAGACTATATGCACTCAAAGGTCTCTTATGAAGTAGGAAGTTTAAACTTATCCTAAAATGAATTCCCAAAGGTAGAATTTCTTCTTCCCTTAGATGATTTTGGAGCACTATTAGTTTGGGTTGGATAGCCGAATCCTGGGATTGAAATGTTTGGAAATCGGCTATTGAAACTTCCTTTCCTCGTTTGGGAGATGATTCCTTCTCTATCTCTAGGAATTTTTTATGAAGACTAGCGCAAGAAGGATGTCCACGAATGAAGACATACCTTGCTTTACTAACAAATAAAGAAAGAAAAACACTACCAAAGGTTATATGATTAAGACCAATGTGAAAATATCGAGGAAAAACATGGTCTTGTAGGGCTAGGTTTAAACCAGAATTTATAGAAAGATTAAAAAATTCCCTAGGTGTAGCTAAAAGTTCATTATCTTCTTGATTAAAACATAGGACCTCGACTATAGAAAAGGGTTGGTTTTGACCTATTGCAATTAACTTCGGACACATATCATAATTAGGGGCAAAGAAAGGACTTGTTGACTCCCATGGTCTATGGCTGGTCTCCGAAGGTGCAAAAAATTCAATAATAGATGTGGAATTTGAGCTATCCATAAAGATGGAAAAAATAAAAAAAATAAAAGAATAAAAGTATAAAAGTATAATACAAGATAATAACAAGACTTAAAGTTATCTCAGCAAACCGTCTTTCTCCCCGGCAACGACGCTAGAAATGCTTGTTGATATTTGGTAACGCCATCAGGAAATGATCCGCAAGCGCACGGATATCGGTGAGCAATTCACCCGGGAGGTTATCCAGAGTATCGTATTTATATTTTTACCACTGGGAGAAAGCGTGCATCTGACTAACTAAATCTATTGCTACTACCCTTTAGGCTACAAAGAATGCGACTCGATGTGAGCAATGAATAGAGAGGACTATAACCGTAGTCTCGTCCTAACCTTGGTAAGGATGATCTATTGTTCTATTGGGGAGGCTCACGGAATCTAGACACCACAGAGGATGTTCGACCCACACCTATAAACCCTACCCATCCTGCTAACGAGATGTGGGCTACAAAGGTAACTCGGAAATGTCACGTTCCTCGCTACTACCACGGTCCAGCTAGTCAGGGGATATCTATGAGTACCCTAGCCCAAACACCACGTTTACGCTAGCAATGAGTACTCTAAACTCAACCAGAAGAGATTAAAGTAAACTCATAAACCAAAGAACAATAAAACAAGAACTTACTAGAATTTAGAAGTCGAATTAATGAAGAATCCTAGGAGCAAGCCTCGAATTAGGAGAACTTGATCCCGCAGGTACAACCTCGGAGTAGACACTGACAGGCCGGGCTTCCTCCGATCACCTCCACTCTATCTCTCTCAATCTAGTAGATCTAGTCTACTCTCACATTGGATGCTAAGCCCTAAGTCTATTTAGAGGAAAGGTTATCCTTCGAGGGCACCTCTCAACTCTATGATGAACTTGTTCTCCTCCAGGGACCTCCTCCTTTGTGCCTTTTTGGTTCAGCAGGCGATGTGGTACTAAACTTTCCACCATATCTCATTAAAATGCACATAGGCCTTAATGGAGCAAAATCTGATTTGGGCCCAATTAATCCCGCAGCTCTTTTATGTGGAGTCCTTCTTTTATTAATATCTCTTGATTCCGAACTCAAAATATAGCAAATAATATATGCATTTCGATCAGCTCGACGAGATCTTTGTAATGGTGTACTCCATTCTGTGATTGGTGCTTGTACCAGGGCGGACACCCTGCCCCTGGGCCCGCTCGGTCTCCTGTTCGTTCCCGTGGCTTCTGGAGTCTTCTAGATGATAGAAAATTATGCGGCACGTTAATATCTCTATGTAAACACGACGTGTGGGCCTTTCCTCTATATTTCCTGATAACCCCCTGCAGAAATAGACAAACACCAAAACTCGTGGAATTCTGTCAATTAAAACCCTAAGTCTGGGTGTTGTTTGCATTTTGATCCTTTTCTTTATTTATTTGATGATTATATTTGGTACTTAAGGACCGTCAACAGCTCCTACGGTTAGTGATGAGTACCTAGACATGGCTGGTACATATGATGATATGGAGGATGCACCGGGTGCCGGTTATGATGATGATTATTTCTAATACATGTAATATTATGTTATCCTTAATTTGCATCTCTATGTAAGTACATGTTTATTTGTGGTTACTGATTTACTCTTCTTACATGCAGGTCATTGAACAAAGACGGTGGGCGGCATGAGGAACATGAGGTCACGGTACGCTCGACCGAGGGTGGAGCCTTAGGAGCAGCCTGAGGGGTCGGGGAGTGGGTCGGGGAGCCGGTCGAGGCGCACCTTGACCAGGAGGACTAGGAGTGTTAGCAGTCTTCAAGGGGAGACGCCTGCGGTGTAGCAGCATGAGATGCCCACCTGGGAGCAGGAGGAGCAGGAGGAGCAGAAGGAGCAGCAGGAGGAGGACGAGGACGACGGGGCCCCGCTGGATATCTGGCAACGAGGTCCCAATTAGCTTCCTAGTCGACTGATATTCATCGACCATCATCCATTGATTCGGCCACGAGGGCAAAAGTATGTTTGAAAGCATTACTTCGATATTCCTTATGTTCAAATTCACAATATGATCTACTAATTTCGGTTAACCACTTGTGCCCGGATGACCCTCCTGAGGCGTACACCAACTCCACTGTCCATAGCCGGATCAGCTTGTACTATGACTCGGCTCATGCGATCCATGGCCTTGACTTTGATCCCTACAACGAGGCCATCAGTGGAGAAGCAGCCATGAGGGCGTGGGGAGGCAAGCAACATGGGTGGTACTGGTTGCCGACCCCTTGATCGACTCCTCGAGGACTCCTACTCTCTCCCAGATTAGAGCAAAGGACAGGCGCCAGGGCCAAAGCAGCTCAGGGGTACGCCCGAGGCCGACCGTAGCCGACTGCGTCATCACCAACCTCCAGGTTCTCGCTATTTCATTCGCGCTCAATCGTTTCAAATCATAACATAGCTTTGTAACACAAGTGTTCAACCTTGTAGACCCAGCTTTCACAAAAGGAAGTCAGGATCACTGAGTTAGAGATAGAGTACAGGGAGATGGCCCTCTATATGCGAACTCTTCGGGCTCAGATGGGAGCACCTCCTCCGCCATCCTTGTACATTCCACCCGCTCCAAGTGCACCTAGTCCAGTGAGTTTCACTTCACTTAACCATGCAATCTCTACCTTTGTAGATGTAGATGTAATTGTGGTTGCGTGCCATCGAGCCACTGTGGATGTCGGCCATCGTGGCGATGCTTTTCTTCCAGGTCTTGGGAACCTCCCTGTGCAGGGGAGGTGCTGCCGAAATTTTCATTCGAATCCATTATGTATATCTTTAACTTCAAGTATTTACTCTCAAAATTCACTTACAACATGTTTGTCTCATCCTTTGTGCAGATTCAATCCCAGGGTTTCTACTCAAGCGCCCAATGAGCAAAGTCCTCAAGACGGTGGGTGGAGCGACCATGTCAATCCGTACCAACCTCCAGGCGATTCATGGGGCAGACGAGATGGATTCGGTTGGTGAACTTGTCGGGGAATTTGTCGTTTCGTTGGATGTGTTGTTGAACTAGTGGTATCCTCAGACTCGTGATGAACTAGAAATATCGTTGGACTTCGTGATGAACATGTGCTTATGTATGTGACATGTACGTTATATATATGTGAGAGATTCGTATATCGTGGTTATTGTGGCAAATGTGCGAATATTATGATATTTGTGTGTTGTTTGTGATTAATGTGAGCTGTGCTATGATATATGTGGTTGCAAAAGCAAAAAACAAAAAAAAATTACCTGGGAACGGGCTTTGTCGTGTGCTAGAACCATAACACAGGCAAAGAAGGGGGGTTTGCCGTGTGTTGTGGCCATAACACACGGCAAACTAGCCTGCCAGGGTGCACCTGTGAACAAGGTTTGCCGTGTGCCTGCATGGTGGCACAGAGCAAAGATTCAAAGTTTGCCGTGTGCCTGCATGGTAGCACACGGCAAACCCTATTTTCAGGAAAAACTAAAATAATTTTATAAGTTTTTTGCCGTGTGCCCTACTTAGCTCACGGCAAAGGTTCACCATGTGCAACACACGGCAAACCTTTCCATCATGTCCGTCTCCCGCCGTCCGTTACCTTTTTTTCGCCACGTGCCAAGCTTGACTCATGGCAAAGCTTCGTCGTGTGCTTACCTTTTTACCGTGTGTAAAGCTATGGTTCGCCGTGGCATATTTTGCCGTGTGCTCTTGGCCATGAGCAACACACAGCAAACCCTTCGCCGTGTGCTACTTAGGCTTTGCCGTGTGTGTTAGACACACGGCGAACCCACCGAATCCGGTAGTGTGTCCTATCCCGGCACTAGGCAAAGACAGTCTTTGACGAGTGCCAAGTTAATTAGGCACTCGGCAAAGTTTTTAAATTTTATTCTTCTTGCATTCAATTTTTATCTATAGCCCTACTATAGTATCTGTAACTACATGCAAATTTGAAATGCACGTGCATCAAATAATGAAATCTAGTGATCGAAAAAATGATATTAATGTTAGTGTCATGTAAGGCTGTAGTACATAAATTTCTAACATCTTGTTCTCGATACATGAGGGAAAAAATGCGGACAAAGTGTTTTTAAATTCTATAAAAACTTCAAACGAATTTTGAAAATCATGAAACTTGTGAAGAGATCGTTACATCGTATGTGGAGGCCATGACAAATATTTCAGAAGTTTTGGTGCACGTTGTCACGTATAATGCTTACAAACTTGGACATCACCTAAACATCTCATGTGCGATCACATGTGAGAAGTCTAGGTTTCTATGGATGATACAACACAACATGCGTGAATCATTCACTGGTGCAGGACGGGGCATTAGCACCGGTCGGGAAGGGCCTGTTGCCCCGGTTCCTGAGCCGGTGCTGCAATTCCGGGACTAAAGGCTCACCCTTTAGTCCCGGTTCGGGCAACCGGGGCTAAAGCCCCCCCCCCCCCGGTGTTAAAGGGTTTCTTTTTTTGGTTTACTTCTTCGGTTCTATTTACTGTTTTTATATAATGTATAATAATATATTTTTTCAATACATGTTTTTGCTGATACAATAATATATTTATATTACACGCATATTAAGCATATATAAATGAAAATTATAGGCTTAGCTTAATAATTAAGCTTTGCCTATAATAAAATGAATAGACCACATCAAAAATTAAATAGATATGTAAAAAGCTTTATATATATATAGTTTTATATGTACAAAATTCGTAACACATATATACATAGAGTTTTTTCTCCCAATGTCTACAAACGATACAATTGATCATCGTTGTTTGGAATAAGAGTTTCGTTGCCGTTGAAGTAAAACTCGCCGTTTGGATAGATCACTTGGTCGCAGAGAAATCCTGCTATCATCTCTTGGATAGCTTTGATTCGATCTTGTTGTAGGACCTTTTCCCTCAGCCATTCCGTCTTTAATTTGAAATAAATAAAAAAGGTATTAGTTTTTAGATAAAAGGCATTGCCCGGCTTTTGATTGAAAGCGTATCAGGGAGAAACAGAGTCTGCTGGGGATACCAGCTTACAATGAAAGGGGACTAGAAAAACAGACGACCGCACAGCTCACAACTCACATCTCAAGTTGCGACCAAAACGGAGGAGCTGCCTAAACTGAAAGGAGGAACCAAAACAACCAAGTAACCGATTACAGATTGTTGGCGCTAGAAGTGGCTATTTGAATCATCTCCTCTGCTAAGGGGTTCAGCTTAGGCTTCAGTAAAGGAATCCAAGTCTTCACCAGGGAAAACGTTTTGTAGACCAGGACCACCGGCGTCGCCACCGTCTTCTTGTTGAACACCACATCATTCCGAGCTTTCCATAATGTCCACATAGCACCTGCACATACAAACATCAGTACCTCCTGCTTTATACCTCTATGTCTATCAGCGATTTGTCTGAAAAAAGAATCGCAGCAGATCGGGGATCTTTCCAAACCAAAGCAATCTCTAAGAAAGGACCACAGAAAAACTGCAATGGGACATTGGAAAAGAATGTGATCTGAAGATTCTAATCCACCGCAAACAAAACAGTCCTCTTGCCCTGACCATTTTTTCTTCTTCAATTGCACAGCACACTGAATCCTGTCATGAGCTGCCATCCACACAAAAATCTTAACCTTCAAAGGGATATTGCTTTTCCAAACTAGCTTCATTCGCCTATCAATCACACCCCCACATGTCATCATTTTGTAAAGAGATCTCGAAGAGTATTTTTTCGAACTTTCCAAGAACCAAAACACTTGGTCTCTCCCATTTGTTAGCTCTATATCACTTAATAACTCCAAAAGATTATCCCACTCTCTTGACAGCGGTTCATCAAGCTGCCTTCTGAATTGTATTACCCACTGACCATTCACAAAAGCTTTAGAAACCTCTAACTCTGGATATGAGGTAATGTTGTACAAGTTTGGATGACGATCTTCAAAGGACAACTACCTAGCCAACAATCTTGCCAAAATCTGGTTTGTACCCCTGATCTCACATTAATCCCTCTCCCCCTTTGATACCAGTCCGTAATATCCAGCGAAGACCTCCAAAATTGGGATCCTTTTCTGTTTCTAATCTGGAAGATGCTCTTATTACCTAAGTATTTTCTTTTCAGCAAAGAACAACACAACCCACCCTCATCTCTCTCAAGTTTATCAATCCATTTAGACAAAAGGCAAACATTCATAACTCTAACATCAAGAAAACCAAGACCTCCAAATTCTTTAGGCCTGCTCATAGCTTCCCATTTGATCATATGGTATTTTCTCTTCTTAGATGTCCCTTGCCAAAAAAATCTTGATCTTATCATGTCTAGCTTTTTGGTAATTACCCTCATACAGCTGATAAACTCCCATAGTGTACAAGGGAATATTGGACAGGCAAGAATCAATCAGAGTAGACTTTCCTCCAGATGATAGGTATTCACATTGCCAAGTCCCCAGCCTCTTCTCAGTTTTCTCATTTACATAGCTCAATTGCGCTTTGGTAATCTTCCAGCAACTAACAGGCATACCCAAATATTTCATGGGAAACACTCCAATCTTACAACCCAGCCAGGTTGCAGCTGCTTTTTGCTCTTCCTCAGACAGACCAATGGTAAAAATTTCACTCTTCTCAAAGTTAATTTTCATTCCTGACATAGCCTCATAGCACGATAAAATCAGTCTAGCATTTCTAAGATTCTCAGGAGAAAACTTCAAAAGAATGACTGTGTCATCTACATATTGTAAATGTGAGAGACCTCCTTCAACTAAATGAGGCACCACCCCCTGAATGATACCTGCCTCACAAGCTCTAGAAAGCATTGCTGAAAGAGCATCAGCCACCAAATTGAAAAGAAGGGGAGACAAAGGATCTCCTTGCCTGAGACCTTTATAGCTCTTGAAATATTCACCTCTTTCTCCATTAAAATCTATGCAAACTCTACCACCTCTAAGTGACTTATTTAACCATTGAATCCAAGTATCTGAAAAACCTTTCCTTTCAAGTACTTCTTCTAAAAACTTCCAACTCACTTTGTCATAGGCTTTTTTGAAATCCAATTTGATAAAAACTCCATCAGATTTAGAAGACCTCAATTCATGCATAACTTCCTGGAGAATGACTATCCCTTCTAGAATATTCCTACCAGGGATGAAGGCTGTTTGGAAGGGACTAATCACCTTATCAATCACTGATGTTAGCCTTAGAGTTAAGGTCTTCGTGATAATTTTATAGATGACATTCAACAAACAAATTGGTCTGAACTGTTTGATAGAAGTTGCAGGTTTGACTTTTGGCAGTAAAATGATCACTCCATAGTTCAATCTCCATAGGTCTAAATGACCTGCATGCAAATTATCTAACATCTGTTTAATGTCACCCCTGATTAAACGCCAGAAAGCTTTGAAAAATTCGACTGTAAAGCCATCTGGTCCAGGAGCAGTGTTATTCTTCATTTCTTTAATAGTAACATCTATTTCTTCTAAAGAGAAAGGTCTGGTCGAGGTGACATAATTGGTGCAGTTCTTCGAACTGCACGTATATGATATCATCTCCACGGAAGTAGTGATGTTGTCTAATACGAACAGAAATCCAATTCTCTCCCCTTTTAGACGCCTCAATGCACCATTTGTTTATTGCAAACATTTGTGTGCCGAGCTCGTGTAAACGCTTAGGGTCGAATAGACTCCTGCCCGGTTCATATCTTGCCCTCCATTGATCAACTACCTCGGCTTTTTCAAATGTTTGGCATCCAAGAATGGCGGCAATTTCTTCCATATTTAAACCGCTCTGTCCAAAGTAACGCTCAAGTGAGTCTAGCTCAGACAACGCTAAGGATTTCTTTGGCATCAAGTCTTCATTTGAGCCGTATTGATTTGGCACAATCAAAGGGGGCACCGGTTTTGATACTTCTCCGAGCTGTGGGACCCCCTTTCCTACTCTCTTCTTAGGCTGTGAAGACTTGACCAGAGACCGCTCATAGTCCGAAAGTGCTGGCTTTTTTTGAGCTTCGCGTTGCTTCTTTTGATGGTCCGCCACCTTCTGCCTCAGTTCCGATGGCTTCACATAAAAGTACGGCTTTTCTGGGTTAAGCCATTTTTTCCTTTCCTCCTTTAAATTATCAAAAAATTGTTTGACCTCAGCTTTGGATGTAGCAATTACCTCCTCTTCACTCTTTTCGTAATGTAATTTTTCTGGCGTCTTAGCTCTCTTTGCTGAGGCAACCTTCTTTGGAGGTGGGACCGATGACTTCGGTCCTTCTTGGGCGGACCGCTTCTTACTACCTCGCTTTGAAGGCGAGGGGACCGACCGTGCACTCTTTGGAGAGGGCGGTGCAGGCGGTGGAGGTGGTGGGGCCGATCTTTTTGGCGTTGGAGAACGCGGTGGAGGAGTTGGAGACCTCGGTGGAGGAGGTGGAGACCATGGTGGAGGCGGTGGCGGGGTCGGTATGGCCGCCGCAGGTGTTGGAGGAGATCCAGCATTGTCACCGCCCGCAGCACTATGATGCGCTGGGGAGAGAACTGGACTTAGGTTGGAGGAGTCCCTGCAAAGAAAACAATTAAAAGTTTTGTGAGCAAACTTTTTTTTAATTTCAATACATAATAAATAATATAAGAAGTAAAATCACACACAAACCTATGTTGAGGAATAATTATGAAGCGTTTGCGCCAACAAATAAATGTCTTCTCACCTTCACCTAAGGTCTTCTCTCCGTCTCCCCCTTCTATGTCTAGTGGCACATTGCCACAACCTTTCTCAACCCTATCAACCGAGACGCTAGCATATCCACTAGGTACTGGTCGATTATGGATTCTTGGAGTTCTCGTTCAGTCGATAGGGTTGACAACAGCGATAGCCACCTTTTTGCTTGCATTCCCATCTGGTACATGCAGCTCACAGGTAGTAAAAGCCTCTGTGACATCATCCACGGGGAAGTGTAGCTTCGTGTCATCCTGAATGGTTGGTACTTCCATGGACGCGCAGCTGCTTTTCAACTGGCCTGGGGGGCTAACATTGACCTCAGGCTGTGATGTACCTTGCCCTTTCGTCATTTGACTAAGTGCTGCTTGCACTTGCCTTTGAATCTCTGCCTGCATCCATTCTTCACGAGCTTTCTCGTGCTCTTGTGACTGCAGAACAAAAGCTTCCAGGCGGCGGATCCGCTCTGCCTCCTCATCCTTCTTTCTCTGGCGGCTTCTGTACGTATCTTGATCGGCTTGGAATGATTGCAGCCACGGAACTGCCCCATAGCCTCTCGTACGCCCACCGTGCTCAGGATTTTCAAGCGCGTAGGTGAGTTCATCCTTCTCCCTGTTAGGCCTGAACTCACCAGACTGAACCGCCTCTCGTGCACGGACTAGTCTCTCTGCTGCTCTAGAGATTTCTTGGCCCCAAACTAGCGCCCCAGTGTCTGGGTCCACGCTTCCCCTATGACCGTAGAACCAATGCTTGGAGCGCTCGCTCCAATTCTTTGCTATTGTCTCGGGTGTGACCCCCCTAGCAAGCATCTCCTATTCGATTCGGTCCCACTTAGGAACAGCACTCTTATAACCACCTGATCCCATATGATGGTGGTATGTCTTTTTTACTGGCATTCTCTTTGTTTCTATTGGCTCGTTCCTCGCCCTCTTCTAATGTTTTGTACTGCACAAAGTCATCCCAGAAGGCCCTCAGCTTTACATATTGCTTGAGGTTGAAATTTGGAGTCTCGTTTTTCTTGACATATTTATTGTACAAAGACTTCTTCCAATTCTGAAAGAGTACTGCCATCTTCTTCATAGTCCAGTCATAAATTCGCACCTTCAACTCTTCATCGTTGGTGTCGAAGGTGAAAATGTCTGTGACGGCTTTCCAAACTAACTCCTTGTCACGATCAGAGACAAAACTGATCTCAGGAGCACCTCGCTTCTCTCTCCATTCACGAGCACTGATCGGTATTTGATCTCTCACAAGATATCCACAGTGACTAACATATTTATTTGCATGCTCACCAAGTGGTCTGCCTGTAGCTATCTCGAACTCAGAGATTACATAGCGGCCCTCCAACGGCTTCTTTGGCCCTCGTGGAGGTACGCTTCTCCCCGTAGAGGTCGATCCAGAAGGCTACATGTAGATATAGAAACAAAAATACTAAATTAATAACCAAGTAATAAGTCTAAAACCTAATGTAAGAGATGCATTAATTATATATGTTTACATTTACATACCTCGCCAGTATTTTCTTCTTTTTGCACGACAAGTTGTTGCTCACGGGCATTGCCCTCTTGTTGCTCAGGGGCATTGCCCTCTTGTTGCTCAGTAGGATTGCCTTGCATGATCTCGTGGTAATCAACAAAGTTCTGACTACCGTCGTCGATTATATTTTGAATGGCAGCTTCCATATATTCAGGATCATCATGACGACGGTCAGCCATTTCTATGTCTGCAACCATACATATATATATATATTCTATATAAGATAAGAAATACACTTGAATAATATACTAAAAAATAATACTAGCAATAACAATAGAATTCATAATATACTAGAATAATATACTAAATAAATAATACTAGAATAACAGTACAAATAATAATATATATACAAAACAATATACTGGAATAATATACTAAAAATAATAGAATAATAGTACAAACAATAAAATATACAAAACACTAGAATTACTAATATACTAGAATAATAAACTAAAAACAATAGAATAATAGTACAAACCCTAAAATATACAAAACACTAGAATTACTAATATACTAGAATAATGTACTAAAAATAATAGAATAATAGTACAAACCCTAAAATATACAAAACACTAGAATTACTAATATACTAGAATAAAATACTAAAAATAATAGAATAATAGTACCTACCCTAAAATATACAAAACACTAGAATTACTAATATACTAGAATAATATACTAAAAATAATAGAATAATAGTACAAACCCTAAAATATACAAAACACTAGAATTACTAATATACTAGAATAATGTACTAAAAATAATACAATAATAGTACAAACCCTAAAATATACAAAACACTAGAATTACTAATATACTAGAATAATGTACTAAAAATAATAGAATAATACTACAAACCCTAAAATATACAAAACACTAGAATTACTAATATACTAGAATAATGTACTAAAAATAATACAATAATAGTACAAACCCTAAAATATACAAAACACTAGAATTACTAATATACTAAAATAATAGTACAATCAATAACATATACAAAACAATATCATAACAATTCAAAACACAATATATACAAATGCACATATATATATATATATTTATTATATACATTTATTATATATACATATATATATACATTTATTATATATATATATATCATAACAATTCATTCATTCTGCAGATTATTTATAGCCGAAGTTCGATTGATCTACATAGGAGCGAGGAGATCGACGACGGCCGGATCGGAGTACTTGAGATCGTGGAGAAGTTGTGGCTCGCGCGCGCGCTCTAGCTGGCCCGTGGCGGCGTTGGCGGAGACGGTCGCGGCGGCGGCGTTGGTGGAGGGCCGCGGCGGCGCTGGTGGAGGGTCGCGGCGGCGCTGGTGGAGACTGTCGCGGCGGCGAGGGATCCGAAACGACGACGGCGAAGATGAACCCGGCGGCGCTGCAGACGAAGACGAAGATGAACTGCCGGATCCAGGGCTCCTACGCACATATATAGGGGCGGACCCTTTAGCACCGGTCCCTGCCACGGACCGGTGCTAAAGGGTCCTGCGCGCGCTAGGGCGGGCTCCTGAAATTTTCAGGACCCTTTAGCACCGGTTCCCACTATGGGCCGGTTCTAAAGGCCCTGTTTTTTAGTTTAGGGTTTTCCAATTGTTTATATATACAGTTTATATTATAAATTGTATAGTAAATTAAATATTTTGCATAATATTTTTTAAACAGTGACACATATTGTAATTTGTTTTAATGTACACATGAAAATTTTTAAACTTAAATATCTTATTGTATTTTTATAATTTGCAATGATTTTGTAAGAAATGTTTAGTATTTTGTTAATGCAAAAATATATTATTCCAATAAATTTACAAAAACTATATCCAATCAACTGGAAATTTATTTTCACATCATATTGACGTAAAACTTTTTATTTTTGTTATTTATTACTAGGAATGCTAGTTGGGTATAGTTTTCATCAAATAAAAAATCATATAACAATATATATCTTGATGAACACACCCTTTGACCAAACCCTAGATTGTCCCAAATGGAAAAGTCATGAATACAAAGTTTGCTACACTCATCAAGTTCTACATTTTGTCTAATGGTCAACTTTTCATTTGGAAAAGTTTGAACCACTGAATTTTGAATTTTCATAGAACTCATAGCCACGCAGCGGTTTCGGAACCCTAGATGGTCTCGAATGGAAAAGTCATGAATACCAATATTGTTCCACTCATCAAAATCTACATTTAATATATAGACCATTTTTGCATTTGACAAAGTTTTGGGAAGGTGTAGTTGAAAATCCACAATTGACACATATAGTTTCATTTAGTTTGTGTGAGATTCAAGAATTGGTAGGTATTGTTAACTTAAACTTTCTCAAATGGAAAAATTGTGTATATAAAAAGTTTAGATATTGATGATATCTAACAACTTGGTATTCAAAATTTTTTCATTTTAAGTAATTTAGTTTGTCAGTTGACCAAGTTTGACCAAAACCCGTCTTGGATTTTGAACAAATGTGCTTAGGATTGGCTCAAATTTATCCAAATGGAAAAATGGTCAATATATCAAATGTAGATCTTGATGATCTCTAACAACTTTGTATTCACAAGTTTTTCTTGTGAAGTCATCAAATGGGCCATTTGATCAAGTTTGACCAAAGTCAAAGCATTGGTTTTTACAAAAACACCCTTTGACCGAACCCTAGATTGTCCCAAATGGAAAAGTCATGAATACAAAGTTTGCTACACTCATCAAGTTCTACATTTTGTCTAATGGTCAACTTTTCATTTGGAAAAGTTTGAACCACTTAATTTTGAATTTTCATAGAACTCATAGCCACGCAGCGGTTTCGGAACTCTAGATGGTCTCGAATGGAAAAGTCATGAATACCAATATTGTTCCACTCATCAAAATCTACATTTAATATATACCATTTTTGCATTTGACAAAGTTTTGGGTAGGTGTAGTTGAAAATCCACAATTGACACATATAGTTTCATATAGTTTGTGTGAGATTCAAGAAATGGTGGGTATTGTTAACTTAGACTTTCTCAAATGTAAAAGTTGTGTATATAAAAAGTTTAGATCTTGAAGATATCTAACAACTTGGTATTCAAAATATTTTCATTTTAAGTAATTTAGTTTGTCATTTGACCAAGTTTGACCAAAACCCGTCTTGGATTTTATAGAAATGTAATTAGGATTGGCTCAAAATTATCCAAATGGAAAAATGGACAATATATAAAATGTAGATCTTGATGATCTCTAACAACTTTGTATTCAAACTTTTTCATTTGAAGTCATCAAATGGGCCATTTGACCAAGTTTGACCAAAGTCAAAGCATTGGTATTTACAAAAACACCCTTTGACTGAACCCTAGATTGTCCCAAATGGAAAAATCATGAATACAAAGTTCACTACACTCATCAAGTTCTACATTTTGTCTAATGGTCAACTTTACTTTTAGAAAAGTTTGAACCACTGAATTCTACATCAAAATTCACAATTCTCAAATATAGTTTCATACAAAGTCAAGCCGACACAACAGTGAACTTCTTCTTGACGTATGACCCTTGGTTATGATCCTGCCGTAACCATGGAGTATCCTCATTGTTTAACAGAATGCTTGGGTCTTTGTTGACTATGAAGGGCGGAATTCGATCATCCCTTTCGTAATCGCCTAACATGTCTGACTTGTCCTCAATTCCGACAATGTTTCTTTTCCCAGAAAGGACAATGTGGCGCTTTGGCTCATTGATGATTGAGTGGTCATTATTTTTTCCTCTCTTTGGTTTCGTAGACATATCTTTGACATAGAATACCTGACTCACGTCTGCAGCAAGGACGAATGGTTCGTCTTTGAACCCACTATTGTTAAGGTCCACGGTTGTCATCCCATACTCCTTGTCGACTGTTACCCCACCTCCGGTCATCTTCACCCATTGGCACCGGAACAAAGGAACTTTAAAATTAGCTACATAGACTAGTTCCCATATGTCTTCTATGCGTCTATAATATGTTTGTCTGTTCCCATTTAGATCCGTGGCATCCACACGTACACCACTATTTTGGTTGGTGCTCCTTTTATCTTGGCCAACTATGTAAAATGTGTTACCATTTATCTCGTACCCTTTGTATGTGAGGACATGCCATGATGGTTGCCTGGCCAACAAATAAAGCTGCTCATCAATGTTTTCATCACCTTGACATTTTTTGCGCAACCAATCGCCAAAAGTTTCCATGTGCTGACGCATTATCCAAGCTTCATTCTTCCCGGGCTACTGGGACCGTAGGAAATCTTTGTGTACCTCAACATATGGTTCCACCAATGAGGAGTTCTGGAGAACTGTGTAGTGTGCTTTATTGAAGTAATCGTCTCCCGTACCAATATATGTTTTCTTCCCAAGTGTTCCCTTTCTGCTGAGTCTGCCCTCGTGTCGAGATTCAGGAATGCCAATTGGGTCAAGGTCTGGAATAAAGTCAACACAGAACTCTATGACCTCCTCTGTTCTGTAGCCCTTGGCAATGCTTCCTTCTGGCCGAGAACGACTATGGACATATTTCTTTAGGACACCCATGAATCTCTCGAAGGGGAACATGTTGTGTAGGAACACAGGACCGAGAATACGAATCTGTTTGACCAGATGAACTAGGAGGTGTGTCATGATATCGAAGAAGGATGGAGGGAACACCAACTCAAAGCTGACGAGACATTGAACGACATCATTCTGCAGAGTAGCTAGTTGCTCTGGATTGATTGCCTTCTGAGAAATTGCATTGAGGAATGCACATAGCTTTACGGTGGCTAGACGTAGGTGTGGAGGTAGAATTCCTCTTAAAACGACCGGCAGCAATTGCGTCATTAGAACGTGACAGTCATGGGACTTCAAGTTCAGGAATTTCTTCTCTTGCACATTAAATATTCCCTTGATATTGGAGGAGAATCCAGATGGGACCTTGATGTTGCTAAGACATTCAAACATGCTTTCCTTCTCTTCTTTGCTCAGAGTGTAGCTAGCAGGGCTTAAGTAATGACGTCCATCATCTGTCTTTTCTGGATGCAGGTTGTCTCGTTCTTTGATGCACTGCAAGTCTTGTCGTGCTTCAAGTGAATCCTTAGACTTCCCTTAGACACCCATGAATCCGAGCAAGTTCACACAAAGATTCTTTGTCAGGTGCATCACGTCGATCGCGTTGCGGACCTCTAGGACATTCCAGTAAGGTAGCTCCCAAAATATGGATTTCTTCTTCCACATGGATACGTGTCCCTTAGCATCCTTGGGAATAGGTTTGCTGCCTCGTCCCTTTCCAAATACCACTTTTATATCCTTGACCATTTCGAGTACATCATCCCCGGTTCGATTGAGAGGTTTGGTCCGGTGGTCTGCCTTGCCTTTAAAATGCTTGCCTTTCTTTCGTACTGGGTGGTTCACAGGAAGAAACCGACGGTGGCCAAGGTACACGACCTTTCGACATTTTTTCAAAAATACACAGTCAAGGTCTTCATAACAATGTGTGCATGCATTATATCCCTTGTTTGACTGGCCTGAAAGATTACTCAGAGCTGGCCAATCATTGATTGTTACAAACAGCAATGCTCGCAGGTCAAAGTGCTCTTGTTTGTACTCATCCCACACGCAAACTCCTGGTTTGCTCCATAAAAGTTGAAGTTCCTCAACTAATGGCTTTAGGTAGACATCTATGTCATTGCCAGGTTGCTTCGGTCCTTGGATAAGCACCGGCATCATAATAAACTTCCGCTTCATGCATAGCCATGGAGGAAGGTTGTAGATACATAGAGTAACTGGCCAAGTGTTGTGACTACTGCTCTGCTCACTGAAAGGATTCATACCATCTGTACTTAAGGCGAACCGCAAGTTTCTAGCATCATCTGCAAAATCTAGGAATTCTCTGTCTATCGCTCTCCACTGGGATCCATCGGCAGGGTGTCTCAGCATATTGTCTATCTTACGGTCTTCTTTATGCCACCGCAACAACTTTGCATTGTCCTTATTTCTGAACAAACGTTTTAATCGTGGTATTATAGGAGCATACCACATAACCTTGGCAGGAATTTTCTTTCTACGACGTTCTTCACCCTCAACATCGCTAGGATCATCTCGTCTAATCTTATACCGTGACGCCTTACATACTGGACATGCATCCAAATTCTCGTATTCCTCCCCACGGTAGAGGATGCGGTCATTAGGACATGCGTGTATCTTCTGGATTTCTAATCTCGAAGGGCAGACAACCTGTTTTGCTTCATACGTAGTGGTGGGCAATTCTTTGCCTTTCGGAAGCATCTTTTTTATGATCTTCAATAACTGCCCAAATGCCTTGTCAGATGTACCATTCTTTGCCTTCCATTGCAGCAATTCTAGTGTGGTACCCAGCTTTTTTTGCCCCTCTTTAGCGGTGGGATATAGCGATTTCCTATGGTCCTCTAGCATGTGCTCGAATTTGGCTCTCTTTATCACTTTCACATTCTCTTTGTGCATCACGGATGGCATCACCAAAAGCATCATCGCCCCGATCATCTTCTGCCGCCACCTCTTCTTCATTATCTCCCCCCATTGCAACATCATTGAAGCCACCGTACTGAGCAATAATATTGGCATGGTCCAATTCTTCTTCTTCTTCTTCTTCACCTTCATCTATTATAATCCCGCTTTCTCCATGTTTGGTCCAAAAAATATAGTTTGGTACGAAACCAGACTTTAATAAGTGTGAATGAAGAGTTCTTGAGTTAGAATATTCCGTTAAATTCTTGCACACGGCACATGGACAGCACATGAAACCGTCCCTCTTATTTGACTCGGCCACACTTAAGAAATAGTGCACGCCATTAATGAACTCTTCGGAGCGCCGATCGGCATTATACATTCAATTACGTGTTACCATCTGCATTAAATATAACATATATATTATGAAAACCATGCACACATATAGTTTCTCATCTTATTGCACAACATGTCTAAGATACATAGTTGATTAATTTAGGAAAGCTTGGCTACAAAAAATACAATCGCAACTAGCACTAAAAAACCAAAACTAAAATGCACTTAAGCAATATAATTAGTTCGCGTCCGATCCCAACTATAATAGATAGATCATTCGCTTGATCAACATCATTGAACTCCTTTCGTCGGCTCACTGCCTCACCACCTTTAGCCTCAACCACCTGTGCAAAAGATTTCTTAATGTGTTCAATGTATTCTTCCTCCCAGTACCAACCTGTACATCCGCCGGTACCGTCCCACTGAAATTAAAAGAGAGAATCAAAAGTTTAATTAATATCATTTTAAAAAATATGCACATATATAAGCAAATGTCTGGAAATAACTCACATTACGATCTGGACACTTGTAGAATATACGACCCTTGTTTACTCCCTCTTTCGACACTTTGTACTCCATCAAAATCTTCTGCCCACACTTGCCACAAGTAATGAGAGGGAGTTCCGGACGGTATCGCTTTTGAACCCGTTGAGAGACCGAAGACCCGGTCACGGTTGCCATCTACTATCCATACTCAATTTTTAAACAATTATAAATTCCATATTTACTAGTAAACATGTATGATACAATGGACATTATATGTAGTAATAAAAATAAATCAAGTGATATTAACAAACCAATTAATTTGAACTATCCTACTTTCTAAGATCATAAAAATATACTATAATTCATTCTTGCAAACTATATTAAAATTAGGTCAACCATGAAATATGATATATATATATATGGATACTAATTCATGTGAATGATTCAAAATAACAACGTGGATTTGAGCTAAAAATAATGGGAACATCACAAGCCAAAAACAACATGAAAAAGACAAGAAAGACAAAAGTTAGTCACCTCCAAACACGAAGAAACGATGATGGAGTCGAAGAAGATCAACAATGGGCGTCGGAGACGAAGAACAAATGAGGAAGAAGAAGCTCCAAGAACAACAATGGTGAATGGTGCTCTCGGTTTCAAATGGGCAGAGAGGAGGAGTGATCCGGCCTATAAACCGGACCTTTAGAACCGGTTCAGAAACAAAACCGGTGCTAAAGGGTCACCCTTTAGCACCGGTTTGTAACACAAACCGGTGCTAAAGGCTTTGCCTCGGCCCGTGGCGCTGGCCGGTGCTACCCTTTAGCACCGGTTGGTAACACGAACCGGTTCTAAAGGGTCTCTGCCCCGACAGCACCTGTCAGTAGCCGTTGGGCAGGACCCTTTAGCACCGGTTCGTGTTACGAACCGGTGTTAAAGGGGCCTTTAACCCCGGGCCGCAAAAAGGCCGAGGTTTTTGGCCATTTTGGGCATCGACCAATGCCTCATTCTGTAGTAGTGATTGTTAGTTTTTACCACAGCCTCCACATGTGATCTCGTGATGTCTCGACAAGTTTCATGATTTTTAGACTTTGTTTTCATTTTATATAATTAAGAAGCCATTTGCCCGCAAGTTTGGGGTCATGTTTTGTGCCCAAGATGTTTAAAATTTCTTGGGTGTTCTTGGGTACGGCCTCATACTACTCTAAGTAATGCGATTATCATTTTTGAATCATTAAATTCCATTATTCGAGGCACTTGCAATTCAAACCTATATTTTTTGGAAAAATACAATTAAATTAAATAAATTGAATAAATAGAGCAAAAAGATCAAGAAACGTGCTAAATTTGAATATGCACTCAAAAATAATGTATAAAGATAGGAGAAAAAGTTGTGTTGACACAAAATATGACGTACTATGCCTCACACACAGCAAGCTGAAAAGCGCAATCGGGTGCCCGAGCGTTTCGAAATCTAGAAGCGTACCAGTCAGTTTGACCTGCAACTAACAAGAGATAAATTTATTAGATATAAAACTGGAACATGCTGGGTGAGACCAGATGGTTCCACATATACGGCCCTGAAGCCACTTACGATGACATACAGCTATAGAGCTGTCTGCCAACAGATTTGTAACTCATTCGGTTAAAATGAGAGTATGATATCGATTACCGAAAGCATGTGTATTGAAAAGTTTGTTTAGATGAGTTATAATTAATTATGATTTAAAAGTAACCAAGCTTGGCAATCTAGCTAAATTGGGATCCATGAAGAAGGAACATGCAAGCAAACACAATTAAATTAATCAAAGAACTTATGTCTGCCGCACGACACTTGGCCTTATCTAAATTTAAACGTATTCAGCATACATGAACCCGCAACACGTAACAACCTAGATTGATTTAGTTCGGCTATTGTGAGTGTATAACATATTCATATTGATTGCATTAAAGCAAGAAACTGTGTTAGAATATATGTAGATTTATGAAAGTATAGAGCTGAACCTTACCGATCTAGCTTGGGCAAAAGAATGTTACAAATATATAAAGTATTTAAAATATGTAACACATGATAATTTAATGAATCTATTAGATCTTGCTGAATCTAATAGAGCCGATAACTATCTTGCTTTACTAAGCATATGAAGTAAACTCCTACCGCATGGTATCTACTTGCAATGAACAGAGCATAAGAAAAGATCTCTTGATTGTCAAGCAAACGCCTGCCGCACGACCATTCAGTCAAGACAAACAAGACTACTTGCATCATTGTCTAAATCCACCGTATGATACTAGACATGATAACAAGGTTGTCGGAATTTACGGAGGTCGACGGATCGAAAACCCCTCTCAAAGAACTCGACGACACGACGAAGACTCGAAGTTGGCACGAGGCCGATTGAATTGATTTGGTTGTGAATAGTCTTTAAAATAACCAAAGCTTCATATTTATAGCCTGGCTGTAACATGAATCCTAGAAGACTACGATTAAACAATAAAGAAAACCTAAAACCGTGACATCCTTAGTCTCAATCCTCCTCGGAACCTTCATTGCCTTAATTATCGTGATCTCTCCTTGTCGGATCGGTCTTTACTTGCCGTTTCTGTTGCTCCTAAACAAAACTGTCTTTCCTAAGACAAAATTGTCTTTCCTAAGACAACCGATTACATAAGCGCTTGCCAAATCTAGAGGAATTAGCCGACCACATAGATATTTGCCGAAATACTCAAAACACCGGCCTCTCCGTGAAATCACCGCATACTGGCCTACCTGTCATCTTCTTAAACATGCCAAAATCCAGTGTTAACACATGCCCCCTCAATTTCGGGATAAAAGTTATTTTATTCTAAAATTGACCACAAGTTCCTCCTTCCTAGGTCAATACTGTTCAATACTGTAGCCGCCGCTCAAAGATCCAGATTTCCAACACAGTTCCAAACACACCTCGAAGCCACAATGGCGACCCAAAATGAAGTTCCAAAGGTAAATTACACTTCATCTTTATGTATTCGGCAATTCCCAACTGGTTTTCTTGCCTTTTCCTCCAACTAATCTGCTCCCTGATTTCATCATTGTTCGAAGGAATACAAGAATGAGATCTTAATTCCCTATGTTGCCAACCCTGATTCTTATCTTCTTGGCCCAATGGGAGATCGTGACCTAACCGTGTTTACTGAGAAGGAAACTCTGACAATTCCTTTCAAACGTGGAGTTACACCGCCAAACCGATGGCCAAACACCTTCAAGAACTGACCATTTGCTCCAATTACTGGATGAAGAAGCTGGTATCAGACAACGCAAGAGAACAGCAGCAGTCACTGGGAAGCTCAGGATATTTAGCACTGCTTAGAGCTATATTTGTCAGAAATGTCCATAAATGATTCCCTGAAAATAGCAGCCGCTCACTTCTGGTCTGACGCCATCAATGCCGTCATCTTCGGCCATGGCATGATGACCCTCACTTTAGCCGATGTATTTATGATGACTGGTTTGAATGTAACAAAACCAGTATAACCCTTTAAGTACAAGGGTAATAGGAGCCAAAAAGATGTTATGACTGGGGTTGGATGGGCCAAATACAACCAAACTTATATGGCCTCATCTGGTACTGTTACTGATAAAGAATACAAGGCCTTCAAGAACATGTGGCTATGCAGATTTATTTTCTGTGGAAAATAAAATGAACCAACTCTGAATCACATAGTGATGGCTGAAGACTTAGCTGTAGGGACCTTAATCCCACTAGGCAAATATCTTCTAGGATCTGCCTACCATATGATGCATTAGATCACTGCCCAGATGCATGAAGGAGTAGAAATATCTTGTGTGAGTGGCCCTTGGCTAGTTCAGATGTAGTTTCAATTATACATGCACCAGATAATCTCTGTGGACCTCCATAGCTTGAGCTTCTATTCAGTCAACTATGCCGAAGGCAGCACAGCCAAGACCAAAGCTTGCCAGACTTATGGAGAAGCTGCATCTTTCATTTATATTAACATAGGCATTGGTCATCTCTTCAAGCTATTCTTCAAGGGCTTTGACAATGTGCTCTGGCTTCCTTATAGAGAAATGAAGATTTAACCCTTCCCTGCAAGTTCAGTTATGAACTCGGCTATTCAGATGAGGTATCCACATAGGTCTTCAACTCTTTCATCGAAACCTTGCATCCTACCATCAGAATTCCATCATGGGAGGCTAGTACAGGCTACTTATGAATTCTATAATCCAAACATAGCAGCCTGACAACTAGGATGTGGTCAGCTGCCCCCAAGGCTTTTCTTTTCAACAATTATAAGGTTCAAAGAGGTGATCAGGGATATAAAGCTAAGAAAGCTTTCAAGCTTGGATGCACTCTGCCAACATATGAACCCTCTCCTTTCGGGATAATAGAAGCTGCTCACCCTCTTTTTTCTTCATGGTGGCAAGAATGGCATGCTCCCATCTTTAACGTACCACTACACCCTCTATGTCAAGATCTGGAACCTCAATTTGCCCCTGATAGTGAGGTAATCTCATTGTATTCTATCATTTCCCTGTGTTTTGAACCTTTTTTTCATTTTTCATTTTGTTATTCGTAGGACATTGGACCGACTCCTCCTTCTAAGGAGGTCCAATATTATAAAGCTGGGCCAAAACCTATCTTGGGATTTGATGCTCCAACACTGTCACTTTTTATGAACATCCCTGCAGCTTGAATCACAGCACCTCTAGGAAGGGGAGGTAAATGGAAAACACTTGAAGACGTCAATGTAGCTAGGAGGAAAAGGTCCAAGAAAGCCAAACTGTCTCCAAAGGTCTGTTTCCTCTATCTTTCATTCGGTAACATCCTTATTCGGTAATAACTCTGACTTTCTCCATCACATCATCTCTACTGCAGCTACATACTTAACTCCCGGGATCAAGCACTGTTCCCCCAACTGCAGATACTTCCCCTCGAGCACTTACCAAAGATATAGAAATTCATGAAACCAGTGAAAACATTGGTAATATCATTCAGATAACCATTCTTTCTCTTTCTAGCATGTCTATCTATTATACTCATACCCCATTATCTATATTACTAGAAACAAATGAAATTTTAGATAAACTGGCAGAAGAATCTTCATCTGACCAAGCTCTGGATCCACCATCACCAGTTATTCAATTAAGCTCCCAGCCTGACCAAGATACAACCCAACCTGATGATTCTTCAACACAATAGGTAATACCTTGCTCTAAACTATCTTTGGCAAATCTACCCCATCGGCTAACACATTCCTCTTTTTTCATAAAAAAATATCATCAAGCCGACTACCAGTTACTCCTTCACTGTCGAGGACTACATCAGTGAAAAGGGCGAGGAAGCCACATCCAAACAAACCCTGTTAGTAGGGAACCAAGCTCGGCTGAAGGACATAGCTGATCTGCTAGACAAGGACATCAACACTTTAGTCCAAGAAGCTGACCAGATAAGAGATCTCTTCGAGCTTATTGATCAAGACATTCCTCCTGCCTTCAAAGCTTCTCTAGAATCTGCAGCCCCTTGATAATTACTTTGCCATGGTGAGAAAAGCAAACAAAAACATATATTCTAGGGCCACTCTGTAGAATGACAGGTCTTTGAAGAAGCAAGAGGCTAAAGAGCTACACTCCCAAATTCAAAATGCCAAACATTCTCTGTCAACTCTAGATTCCGAGCTTAAAAGCATGGAAGAGGGCAAATCCATGCCGGAAGCTCAATTAGCCCAATTAAGTGCTAGAATCTAGTCCCACAAAGACAAGATGGCTGATCTGCCGAACTCTATAGCAGTAGCCACAACAAAGATAGAAACTGTCATCAAGGAGGATCACCAACTCAAATCAAGGCTTGCCAACATCCTGAAGATGAGGATCAAAAGGTGCTGGACAATGTTAGCCGAATCAAGGTCAAAGCCATAGATGCTATCAATCAGCTTTTGAGAGAATAAACACTAAATTTGTAATAGACTTGGCATAATACACTGTATTCTTGAATCATTGAATTCTTTCACATTTCGCCCTTATATACTTCTGCTTTTTAAGAGCATAATTGATCAATCTTGAGTTCCTGACCAAGATATAGCTGATTATTCTTTTTCTTTCCAATTGATATATAGCCGAGCACATTCTACCTTCTGAAGAGTAACATAGCCGAATAGGTTTTGATTTAAACAAGCTCGGCCCAATCCAGTAACGGCCCAACCGAGAGCAAAACCCTAGTCTGACGTTTGGCATTCTCATCCCACTACTCCGAGATACATGCCACGACTCCATACTTGGCTTATAAATGAACTCCCTTCCTCAGGCTTCAACAATGCCCCAGTCAAGCGCTCTCACCTCTGTCTCTTTACTTTCCTTCGTCCAAACCAATCAAAAGATAAACCCAACTCTCAAAGTAGCAATGGCGAGTGGTCGCGACCATGGCAAGCGTCCTGCCAAAAACGAAGCAGAAGGGAGCCGAGCGCCACACCGTCAACGCGTTGGGTGAGAATCGTCCCTTTGCCCTCTTGTAGTTCTACTACCTGTTCATCTTTCTTGTTCTGAGTTCTCATCTCATTTGCCAGGATGAGAGTCATCACCATGAGCCAGAGCCATCTCCTCCCTCCAATGACGGTGACCAAGCCAGGAACTCCCTCATCTGACTCCTCTGATTCCTCGGGCTCGTTGGAATCAGATCTCCCATATACTCATGAGGAGGCACTTGCCTTCCTCAAGGGAAGAGATGAAGCTCGGGAAGAACTGGGAAACGTCTCCAAGCAGTTCGGCATCGAGCAAGCCGAATGGGTGGATCAGCAGAAGCAATTCTGCGATGCTATTTCTGGTTAGCACAAGACTCATCTATTTTCTCTCTTTTCCTAATCTATCTGTTTACCCGATCCATTTTCTTTGCTCAGCGCTCTCTGTAGAAAACGATTGCCTGAAGGCTGCGGCGATCAAGATTGCCGACAAGGTAAACGCCCAAGGAGAAACCACCGAGGCGTGCCTCGACGCTGTAGACGGCTGCACAGACCAGGCCGTCATCTGAGGCGTGCACCAAGGAGTGGCCCTGGGTTGGCAGCAATGTCCACCCAGGTTCGCAAGGACTTCTCCGTCATGCCGGTTGGCTTCGCCAGCGGGCCCCCAGAAGAAATAGAGGACATCGACGAGCTCCTAGAGAGCTATGACGACCATACAACCGTCCTGGCTCAATCCATGGATGCTCAATCTGTCCTCAACAGATTGTTCGATGAGTAGTTTGTACCTAGGAATTTTGAATCGCAAGAACAATTTGTCTTCATGAAATGTTTATTTGTGATCTTTGGTTCTGAGTTTCAATTTTTTCTAAAGGCGATACATATTGTATACGCTATCTTCCGAATCCTCGGAGTATTTTTTTGGCTAAAGGCGATGCACTTACATCGGCTATTCACACTTGCAACCTTAAGTTCTTTTACGAACCAACTTCGACACTGGGATAAAATTTCTTAAGAAATGTTCCATTAATAGCCGTGGTGAATTCTTCTCCCAGTAAAGTCTTCAAAATATACGCATTGCCATGCGCACATCTTACTACCCGAAAAGGTCCTTCCCAATTTGGAGACCACTTACCCAATGCTCTATCTTTCGTCCCAATCGACAATATAACTTTCGAAACTAAGTCTCCCTCTTCAAACCGCTTCATTTTAACTTTTTTGTTATAATATCTGGCAACGCACAGTTTATTTTTCTCAATATTTTACAATGCCTTGAGATGAATCAAATGTAGATCTTCCAACTCATCCATCATCAAATCCTTATAACTTTCTCGTCTCAAAACATTTTGCAATGTAACTCGTCTTGAATTTGACTGCAACTCCCATGGTAAAACAACATGATGCCCATAAACCAACTCGTAGGGTGATGTTTGAGTAGACTCATGACACGCCATTCGGTAAGCCCATAAGGCCTCATTAAGAACCGAATGCCACTTTTTTGGTTTCTCATCAATCTTCTTCTCAATGATCTTAATCATAATCTTATTTGATGCCTCAGCTTGACCATTGGCTTGCACATAATAAGGTGAAGAATTGTACAGCTTGATTCCCATCTCTTTGGCAAAATCACAAAATTCAGGTGAAGTAAACTAGGTCCCCTGATCGGTTGTTATACTTTGAGGGATCCCGAATCGGTAAATTATATGCTCCTTGACAAAATCAACCATATTTCCTGATGTAACCCTTTTCAAAGGGATAGCCTCAACCCACTTAGTGAAATAGTCCATGGCCAATAGCACAAAGTTATGCCCTATGCTAGAAGGAGGATGAATCTGACCAATCAAATATATACCCCATCCTCTAAACGGTCAAGGCTTGATAATCAGGTTTATGGCCGACGCTGGAGCCTTTTGAATATTGCCAAATCTCTGACAATTTTGACACCTCTTATAATACTCAAAACAATCCTCTAACATGGCTGGCCAGAAATAACCGGTTCTCCTAATCATCCACTTCATTCGGTAAGCTGACTGGTGTGCACCACACAACCCCTCATGGACCTCATACATCATCTTTGTGGCCTCTTCTTGATTCAAGCATTTAAGCAACACCCCATCTATAGATTTACAATACAACTGATCATCGAGTACCACAAACTTAAGGGCTTTATACCTGAGCTTTCGGGAAACCTTTTGCGATGGATTCTTCAAATAATTGGCAATTTCACTTCTCCAATCATCAACCAATTGATCCTCACTTAAAACCAGAATCTCCTGGTCTTCTCGATATCCAGAAGCAATTTGGGCCAATCAATTTGCTTCCTCATTATGCCTCCTAGGGATATGATGCAAAGTTGCTATCCAAAAACTCCTTAGAAGTTCTTGGCATTCTTCATAATATTCTCTTAGCATGTCATTTTTGCATTCATACTGACCTGTTAACTGGTTTATCACCAACTCATAATCTCCAAAAACCTCAATAGCAATGGCTTTTATTTCCACAAGGATCCGAAGCCCTCTGAGTAATGCCACATATTCTGCCTGATTATTAGTAACATGATATTCAATGGGAATAGCATATTCAAAGGTCACCCCTTGTGGAGAAATTAAAAGAATACCAGCACCACCACCTTTGCTACAATATGAACCATCAAAGAACAAAGCCCAAGGTGTAATGCTAATTATTTCAACAGAAAGATCACGATGTTGGGTGATAAAATCGGCAATAATTTTACTCTTCACTGCTTTTGCTGATTCATACCTCAAATCAAATTCTGACAAAGCTAAAATCCACTTACCAATACTTCCGTTCAAAATTGGCATTGATAACATATGTTTTATTACATCAAACTCAAAAACTACCACACATTCAGCATTCAAAAGATAGTGCCGAAACTTGGTACATGAATAGTACACACATAAGCAAAGCTTCTCTGTAGCCGAATACCTAGCTTGTCTCTAGGTCTAACATCTTTCGGCTAAGATACACTATTACTCTTTCCTTTCCCTCAAACTCCTGCATAAGGGCCGATCCTATCGTCAGGCTACCGGCCGCCACATACAACTTAAAAGGCTTGTCAAGCCGTGGACGTACCAACACAGGTGGTGCCTTCATGTATTCTTTGATCTGATCAAAAGCCTTTTGTTGTATGCCACCCAATACAAATTCTTGATCCTTTTTAAGCTTCAGTAGTGGAGAAAAAGGCAAAACCCTTTCTAATAAGTTGGATATAAACCTTCTCACAAAATTAATTTTGTCGAGCAGTGATTGCAATTCTGTCAAGTTGGTTGGAGGAGCAACCTTGTCTATTGCTTCCATACTCTTCTTTCCAACTTCAATCCCTCCTTTATATACCAGGAACCCTAAAAACTCACCAGCCAAAACCCCAAAAGCACATTTATTCGGGCTCATCTTCAAACCATGTTTCCTAGTGCACTCCAGAGTTTTTCTTAAATCAGCTAAATGCTCTCTATGATTCCAAGACTTAACCACTACGTCATCAATATAAATCTCCACAATTTTGCCGATCAATTCATGGAAAATATAATTCATGGCTCTCTGATAAGTTGCACCGGCATTTTTCCAACCAAACGTCATAACGATCCATTCAAACAAACCGATATGACTAGGGCACCTGAAAGCCGTCTTCAAAATATCTTCTATTGCCATAAAAATTTGGTTATAACCAGCATTGCCATCCATAAAACTAATAACTTCATAACCGGCTACTTCATCAACTAGCAAATCGGCAATTGGCATTGGGTACCCATCCATTGGAGTAGCTTTATTAAGATCTCTAATGTCAATACAAACCCTCATCTTTCCATTCTTCTTATATACTAGAACTATACTCGAAATCCACACTGCATACCTACATGGCCGAATGAAATTTGCTTCCAATAGTCATTCAAATTCCTTTTTCACATCGGCCAGCACCTCCTCTTTAAAAATTCTCTGAGTGGGTTGTTTGTAAGATCGGTACCCAGGCTTGATAGGCAACCGATGTTCAACAATAGAACGATCTAACACAGGCATTGTTGACGGTCCTTAATGCTCACATTTAACCATCAACTAATCATGAAAAAGGATCCAAATGCAACCGACACCAAGACTTAGGGTTTTATCTGACAGATTTCCACGAGTTTTGGTGTTTGTCTATTTCTGTAGGGGGTTATCAGGAAATACGAAGGAAAGGCCCACACGTCGGATTTACATAGAGAATTAATGTGTGCGGTAATTTTCCATAATCAGGAAGACTCTAGAAGCAACTCGACCGAAGCGGAGCCGAGACGGGCTCGAGGCCAGGGCGCCCGCCCTTGATCCTAGGGCGCCCGCCCTGGTACAAGCACCAATCACAGAATGGAGTACACCATTACAAAGATCTCGTCGAGCTGATCGAAATGCATATATTATTTGCTATATTTGGAGTTCATAATCAAGAGATATTAATAAAAGAAAGACTCCACATAAAAGAGCTGCGGGATTAATTGGGCCCAAATTAGATTTCGATCCATTAAGGCCTATGTGCATTTTAATGAGATATGGTGGAAAGTTTAGTACCACATCGCTTGCTGAACCAAAAAGGCACCAAGGAGGAGGACTATATAAGCAAGGCCCCTGGCCCCTGGAGGAGAACAAATCATTATAGAGTTGAGAGGTGCCCTCGAAGGATAACCTTTCCTCTATAGAGAATTAAGGCTAGATATTGCAATGTAGTAGATTAGTTCTAGTCGGGAGTTAGGGAGAGCGGAGCTGCGCTTCGATTCTGGAGAAGTCTTCAGAGTTTTGGTATGTGTTTATATTTATTGTAAGACTTATGCTTTAATATATTTATCTTCTCTATTTACTTTTATGCCTTTATTATTATCGAGTAGTGTAGTTGTTATATTTTGGCATAGGATCTCCGTTCGCATCGAGTGCTCTAGTTATTCATGGTAACTAGAGTAGTAATCGTTAGTGTAGACGTGGTGTCTATACTAGTGGTTACCTGAGGTTGCACCCAGTCCTGCGGATTGTTGTGGTAGCCCTAGGGTAGTGACAGCCCTAACGGTCGACGTATTCTACCTCGTTCGGATCGGTGTTTGTAGGACCGTAGTCAGAGCTTCCCAGCCCCCTTCCAGTTCTCTTTCTGTGGTTGGTGTTCTGATGTCCAAAGTGCTGATATGTGATTGCTATATCTATTTATTCTTTCTTATCATAGAACTGTAGTAATAGAGAAGTATACAGGAACCTAGGTCTCTCCCGTTGTCCTCCCGCTATGGCTATCTACGCATTTATCATAGAATTCTCACCTTTATATTATTACCTATCATATATCATTTACCCCTACTTTAGTCTAGTTGGTTTATTAAATTAGTAGATGCATGATAGTAAGTTATCAGATTCTTTGACCTTAGCTTCCCAGTGGTAAAATATAAATAACGATACCTAGAATACTCCCGGTAAAATACTACGATGATGTTCTGTACACTTGCGGAATTTTTCTTATTCTTATTGCACTTAACGAATGTCAACAAGCATTTTTGGCGCCGTTGCCGGGGAAGCAATTGGTGTGAAGATTTTGATAATGATCTTGATGTCTGCTAATTTAATGTATCACTAGCTTTAGTAGGTTTATTGTATTTATCTTTTCTGTATTTGTGTTTAGCATATTTATTTTTCATCATCATTTCTCTATAACATATTTATCTTTCTGCATTATTATTGCATTAGAAAATATAATAAAAATATTTTATATAACTCATTGCATCTTAAATACTAAAACCCCATGTGAATAAATTGTGTGGTGTGTAAAAGCCCACACGCGATATTCACCGTGGTGGAATAAAAAAAATAAAAAAAGTAAATAAACATGCATTCATCCTGTTCCATTTTCTTTTGCTTCATAAAAAGATTAAAACCCAATATATATATATATATTAAGAAAGAGATCTTGTTGAAACTCTGCTTAGAAAAAGAATTAAGAAAAATCTAAAAAGCTTGGACTGGCCAACTACTAATGTTTAATCAGTGCCACAAGTTTTGTTGTCTATTTGAGTTTAACATGATTTAAAGAGAGAATCCCCAATGATCAAGATATCTTCATTAACTTGGAAGCGCTGCAATCATCACTGACATTTTGAAGCTCAAGAATATTGAAGAACATTTGTGTTGTGCGGATTCAAGATTAAAGACTATGTCAACATTCAGCTTGGGGGAAGCAATCCCGTTATCTTCGCGATTCCGGCTTGAAGTAAAAGAGTGAAGAATAACAACAAGGTATGTCCAACCAATCATCATGCAATATTGAATTAAATTCATCCAAACTTGACTTGTTCAAGCTGGGGGGAATACCTTACACAAAAACATCCTTTGCCATGTTGCTATGTTGGTTGTCCCTACCCTTAATACATGCTCAATTTGTTAAACACTAATTATTCTACTTCATCCCCACTTGAGTAGATCTCTATAATGTTGTCATGCTACCTTTGTCTATTCACAAGTAAGTGTTGGTTTGCAAGTACTCGACATACTTTCATTGGCATTTAAATTAAGCATGGTGCTTAGGTTAAATAGCCTTCCTTAATCCGATTCGACATGGAGTCTAGTTTGGTTATTGAACTAAAAACTGCTTGTGTAGACAGTGGTATATTTTGTTGGACTAACCCCTGTAGGAAAATTTTCAATATCGATTTGAGAAGTCCTGAGATAAATTCAGAATGGAGATAAAGAGGGAGACACATGAAGTTTAACAATTTGCACAAGAAAGACATAGCTCGTCCATCATAGAGAGATAATCCATGGAACGAGACGAAGAGTGCCACGAACAAGATGCACAACCATTGAGAAAGAAAAGCTTCCACAAGGTGATATTGTACCATCACTCTTCAATTAATGTAACATCTTAAAGTATGTGACTGTCACTGTTATAAGCTTCTCCTTGATTCTGGCATGCACATGGATAAAAAGACAAACATGTATGATTTATAACTCCAAATTAACCAACCTAATTGATTCAACATGTTTAGTCCTTTAATCTTTGTTTCCGGTACTACCTTCTTGATCCCACACTCTTAACCATATGAGATAAAATGTTGCACATCTGATCTTTGGAAAATGATAGTCATGCAAAGAAAAAAACATTTACTTAGATATATTATCTTTCCATAAGGTTGAGTGATCTGATCTGACAAATGTTTTAAATGCTACACTCATGATCTTATCATCCATCAACTCTGTCTTGCTCACTATGCTTAAGGTTAGAGAAGAACAAATACATTTTTGGTTCTGTTAGTGTTTTCCACCAACAGGGCCCATGCACTTGATCTCTACCTTATCTCTATGAGCAGGATACACTTCGAGCAAAACATGGAGGTGTTTTCCAACTCCCAGACTCTACCAAGTGAAGGATCTGGATCTGCGAGCACAAACACATAGAGGAGGATGCTGCCAACGCCGCACTTCGAACTGTTGGGCAAACGAAAAACATGGGTGACACCATATCAAGAGTTGCAGATGTCAAGGTCTACACCTAACTCAAATGACGCACCTAAAGAATAAACACGGTGAGAAGTCTTGTTCAGAAGACTTAAAACATTGAACCCTCGCCGAATTATTTACTTTCCTTAAATACCTAAGTGATTTCTGCGTTCCCTTTTTTTCTTAAATTATTTACTTTCCTTAAATATCTTGTTAGTTAATCATGCTATCTTGAAAAGAAAATAAAAATGTTAAAAACAGTAAGCCCCATGTGAGTATGCTCGTGGCATAAAACCCATTCACTGTGGTGGCGTAAAAATAAAATAAATATATTCTTGTCCTGTAAAAATGAAAATATAAAAATAAATTTATGATCCTACTAAAGAGAGTAATATTTATTAGAGGAAGCTCAACATGATAAAGGCTAAGAGATTTTATGCTAACACTTAACCAGTTCCACAAAGCTTTGTTGTCTATTTGAGCTCCACAGAATTCAAGTATCAAGGAAGACTAGGAGACGGAGGATATCCTAATCGCTATTAGGGTGCTGCCAACATTCAAATACACCTATGCCACCTGCTAGCTACATCAGAAGAAATTACGTTAAAATCTAGCTTGGGGGAGAGCACCCCCATTTATCCAGCTAAGTGTTTCTACTCACATTTATACTTTACTCAAATAATAAAAAAATGCATAATCATAAAAACCCAATTAAACATCACTACTAGAAATGTGCTAATCAGTGACGATGCAGTAGTGACGATCAATACTTTTGTCACCAATTGATCGCATTCTATGACAAAATGTTTAGGTTCGTCATTAGTAACAAGTGACGTAGCTTTGGCACAAAGAATAATGACGAAATGAAAAGGATCGTCATACAACAACAAAACTAAATCGTCATTGATTGTTTGGCTCCTGTACCACCTTGAGTCGTGGTCCCACCAGCGGGTCCCACCTGAAGGACGTGGTGGAGTTGTTACACCAGCGGGTCCCATGACGAGGACGTGGCGCCGTGGCCCACCAGCGGTTCCCGGGTCCCACCTGAAGGACGTGGTGGAGTTGTTACACCAGCAGGTCCCATGACGAGGACGTGGCGCCGTGGCCCACCAGCGGTTCCCAGGCCATGCGTTCCCTGCAGCTATCGTGGCACGCTGGGCCAGCTTGACCCTCTCTTTATTTTTGCAAAAATAATACGCCGACGGGGGTATCGAATCCAGGACATTCAGGTAAACAGGGATAAGGCGTTACCACTGGAACGCCCAGCTGTTTGTGTAAAGGGTATGCATTATTTTTTATTTCTACATAGACTACAATGTCATATTCATTTTCCTTTGTCGATCGAAACTTGATGGGCCGTACGTGCGTGTCGGCTGGTCTGGTAGCTAAAGCTGCGCCTAGGTCTTGTGCCGCCGTTGTAAACGTTCTCCGCGTTCGTACTGGGATCGCCGTAATTCTTCTCCTGGAGGCCGATCGAGTGCTCCTACTAGGATCACCGTGGATCACACTGTACGGATTGGAGGCCAAGTGACCACCGTGAGCCATCGCGGTCGCTGGCCAGTACCGATTGGAGGCCGACTGTACCGACGATCACCGTGAGCCATCGAGGTCGCTGGCCAGTACCGATCTGGCATGCCATCTTCTTCTTCATGCATCCACGCCAACACTATCATTGTCAGTCCATCGGTCGGCCGACTCGTGGGATAGAGCGGCGGTGGCGACAAGCAGAGCTGTGCGTGGCGCGCGAGCAGAGGATTGCCGAGAGTACAAGGTTTGATTTGTTTATTAATTTTTTTACATATATGCATGTCTTTGATTTGTTTTTGAATTTTGTTGAATTTATTAATAGAATTTTAAGGAATGAGAGCAATGTTTATTGTACTGTGAAAACAGATGGACAGAAGATGGATTTTTGGGACACCATTCACACCGGCATATGTGAAAGGAGTTGAAGAGTTTATGAAATTCATTGGTGAAAGGTACCCCAAAGACAGCCAGATACTTTGCCCGTGCAGTAGGTTGTAAATCAAAAAATGCAGTCTCAAGGTGATCCAAGTGACCATATACACATTAATGGAATGTCCGCTACGTACACCAGGTGGATCCATCATGGGGAGTCCGTGGATACTGAAGTGGTTGAGAATTTGGAGCAGGAGGTTGAAGGAATTCAAGACTTTGCGATACATGTGGATGCGGCTGATGATGACTATGATGAGGATCACGGAGTACCAGAGATGATAGGAGAGTTGTATGCTGCGGCAGAGGCAGACGGAGAACAGGGAGGTTTGAAAGAGTCATTGAAGATGCGAAGAAGTCACTTAGCCCGGGATCTAGCCACTCAAAATTTTCTTTTTTGGTGAGGATGTTGTATATCAAGTCTCGTTATCGAATTGGCAATACAACATTTTCTGCAATGATCAAGTTGTTGTCAGAAGGATACCCTCAGAGTGAGTTGCCAAGTTCATATGACGAAGCCAAGAAATATCTTAAAGAATTGGGCCTCGGATGTGAAAATATTGATGTGTGCCTGAACAATTGTGTGTTGTTTCGGAAAAAGTATGCTAAAGACAATTTGTGTCCAGTATGCAAAGCATCTAGATGGAAAGACGAAACTGGGACGAAGAGGGTTCCACACAAGGTATTGAGGCATTTTCCACTTGTGCCAAGGTTGAAAAGAATTTTTGCTTCAAAGCGAACTTCTGAGGAAACACAATGGCACAAGAAAAAGTGGACACCAGTCGACAATGTAATGAGTCATCCAGCTGAGGGGAAGCATGGAAGGATTTCGACAAAAGGAACAAAAACTTTGCAGATGAGCCGAGGAACCTGAGACTTGTCTTAGCTACCGATAGATTCAATCCATTTGGCAACATGAGTACCCAGTACAGTATGTGGCCTTTGCTTCTGACAACACTGAATCTCCCACCATGGGAATGTGTGAATCCAGCAAACTGCTTTATGGCATTACTCATCCCAGGTCCAAAATCTCTAGGGAAGGATTTTGATGTGTTCCTTCAGCCCCTAATTGAAGACCTGATCGGTCTATGGGAGGGTGTCAGCACCTTGGATGCATGTACTGGTAAGAAGTTTGACCTTCGTGCTGCCGTGTTGTGGTGCATACATGATTATCTAGCGCTGAGCACATTATCAGGGCGAACAACAAAATGGTACTATGCATGTATTCATTGCGACAAGGATCCGTTGTCTCGGGAAATAAGGAACAAGATTTGTTACATTAGACATCGTTGTTACCTTTTTCGGGGGCATGCATGGTGGAGAACCTTGGCTTTCGATGGTAAACGTGAAAACAAAGAGGAGCCATGCAAGTTCACTTTGAAGGAGGTACTAGAGGATCTAGAGAAGGTGAAAGATGTCAGGCTAGGGAAGCATCCTGACATTACTGGAAATAAAAGGAAGCGTAATGAAGGTCCAAGGATTTATAGCCGCAAAGTTGGTTTGTGGAGTCTGCCATACTGGCAAGATTTGAAGCTTCCAAATAATCTTGATGTGATGCACATAGAAAAAAACATATGTGAAAATATTCTTGGCACATTACTCAATGTTCAGGGCAAGACCAAGGACACAACCAATGCTAGGCTAGATTTGTTTGATATGGGCATAAGGCCTGAATTGCACTTGCGGCAGCATGGAAACTCAGTCATTGCTCCACCCGCTCCGTATGTCTTGGGGAAGGAACAGAAAATCGCGTTCCTCAAGTTTCTCAGAGGTATCAAGTTTCCTGATGGATATGCGGCTAACCTAGCAAGGTACATTAGTGAAGATGGTTCGAAGATCCAGGGAAAGCTGAAAACACACTCTTGCCACATACTCCTACAAAGAATCATACCTGCTGGCCTAAGAGGACTCATGAGGAAGGATGTATATGAAGCAATTGCTGAGCTCGGGACCTTCTTCAGGGAACTATGCAGTAGAAATCTATGGATTGATGTTGTGAAATGGCTAAAAGAACAAATTCCATTGATCCTATGCAAGCTTGTGAAAATCTTTCCACCTGCCTTCTTTGATGTCATGGTGCACTTGGTTGTCCATCTTTCGGATGAGGCACTGCTTAGAGGACCTGTTCAGTACGGATGGATGTACCCAATAGAAAGGCGAGTGACACCTTGACTTTTTGTTCTAGGTATATGGAGGATATTGACACTAGATTTAACCGTAGTGATGGTAGTGATGGAGAGGTGCCATTGCCTGATGACATCTCTGTTTTTAAGCATGGTGTTACTCTTGTTGGATTTGATAGGAGGCAGTACATTGATGATGATGTCCTGAATAAATTAGTGTGGTATGTGATAAATAATTGTGAAGAAGCTGCGGATTATGTATAGTAAGTATCATTCAGATGTTTGAGTATAAGTTTTTATCGTTTCTAGTTTTTTCGAATTATTCTTATGACTATACTTTGCCATGCAGATTGTACAGGGCCGAGATACAAGAGCAAGGTGCACGTGATGTTGAAAAAATGGTTGAAAAGGGATTTGCAAAGTGGTTTAAATGCCATGTAAGTCAATACATATTTTGTTTGTAGGTTCTTAAATGCATTAGTATCCATATGTAACTGGTGAACTGATTACTTAATTTTGTTGCAACAGATTGCAAACAAATGCAAGGAAAATCCAGATTCTGTTAGTGAAGGTCTGTGGGCGCTGTCATGTGGGCCAGATATGCGAATTAAGACTTGTTCAGCTTGCAAGGTCAATGGAGTGCGATATAGCACTGTGGATCGTGAGAAGTACCTTCTGACACAAAATAGTGGTGTACTGACTGAAGGTTCCCACAATGAGATAGATGTAGATTTTTATGGTGTCCTTAAAGAGGTAATTAAGTTGGAATATAACTTGAATTTTCTAGTCCGTCGGACGGTGGTACTATTTCGATGCGATTGGTTCAATCTAGAAGGCAAGACGGGAGGGCTTAGAGGTGACGGACATTTCGAATCCATCAATGTGCAGTCATTATGGTACAAGACTGATCCTTTCATCTTAGCGACACAATCAAAAAAGGTATTTTACCTGCAAGACACATCTTTAGGTAAAGATTGGCGAGCTGTGCAGAAATTTGAACATAGGAATATCTATGATGTGTCTGAAAGTGAGGAGTCCAGTCATGATGTGCATCAGGATGACTGTGGTTCTGATACTGAACATGTAGTGGAAGCATGTGTTGAAAATGAGGTCATGCAGAATGTTCAAGGTGGAGAAGCCACTTTAATTGAAGGAAATTTACAACACCTTATAAATAGCAAGAAGCAAACTATTGTTCTTGAAGATATATAGTGAGGATGAGGAGGTAGATGAGACAGCGGAGCAGTACTATAGTGATGGTGGCAATGAGAACAATGGTTATATGTCCCTAGATGATGAAGATTCTGATTGAGAGCACTACTGTTTTGTTTTTATCTTTTTCTAGTATGAACATGTACCTTGAGCACTACTGTTTGGTTTTTTTCCAAATTCTAGTATGAACATGTACCTTGACCACTACTGTGTGATTCTGATTGACTGTGCTTCCCAAATTCCAGTATGAACCTTGAATTTCATTCACATTGGTGACATATTTCAGTCACATTGGTGACATATTTCACTCACATTGAATTGGACACATGGCATATGCAAACTGAATTGGACATATTTCATTCACATTGGTGACATATTTCAGTCACATTGATGACATATTTCAGTCACATTCAGATTAAATTCGATCTGAATCATACATTCTGATTTGTGCTCACAATCAGATTCATGAACAAACTAATATACATTCACAATTGGTCTGGGAACTCAATTCCAGTGAACAGTTACAATGTACATATTTTACAACAGTGGGCACTCTATTTACATATTTCACAGCTACAATGCATTGTTCAGTCATAGTAAGCTTTAGGTCACCAAATCCATCATCCATCCTTGTCTCTGTTGTCCCTATCCCAGTCCACAATCCTAGCATCAAGCCTAGCCCTCGTTTGCCTCTCCACAGAATTCCTGAAATGGGCAACAATAGAACACTATCAGCAGTTTATGTAGAAACAATAAGAGAGACAGGCCATGTAGAAGCAAAAAGAGAGACATGCTCTGCATTTTCTGTCAACATAGTGAAGACCTTCACGGTGATGGCGCCGGCGCCGGCACCCCCGTCGTCCTCGATCTCCAACTCCCCATCGAACACCTCGGTGTGGACCGCGTGGAGCACGTACCGCGATTGGAGGCCCGGGTAGGACTCCCCCTCCTCATCACGCGCGCCGGCGGCACCGAGGATGCAGGATGGCGCCGGTGGCACCGAGGCAGCACTGAGGTTCTCTCGGACGGCGCGCGCCGCGTCGGCGTCGGGGGACTCCCTAGGATGCATCTTCTCGAACAGCGGCTGTGGGGAGCTCATGGCGGATGGAGAGATTGGACGGATTGGGGCAGGTTGTGGCTCAAGGAGTTGTGGCTGGGGAGCACTCGACGGAATGAGGCCATGAGGGCAAGGGGATTGAGGTAAGAACACGGGGACATTTTAGCATTCCCCTGAGCACGTGATAGCCTTTATCTAAATTTAGAATCAACTACAACTGAACATACATGACTGGTGCAGCGATAAGGCTAGTTGAGATTTAACTCAAGCTCTTAGGTTCGAACCCTATTGGAGCAATATTTTTTATTTGCCAACATTTTTTTTTATTTTCCAACATTTTTTTTCTATATGGTACAATTTTTTGTAGATGTTTAATTTGTATAATATTGCTTCTATTTACAAAAAAGTTTGGAATGTTTTTGAGAAAAATGAACATGCACTAATATTGCTCCTCACATATATCAATTGGCACTATTCATGCTTGTACAAGATTTATACCACCACCTTGTCGGAATCATTTTAAAATTTTAAGGGATGTTTATGGAGCCAAACTATGATATTATGTGCATTTGTGTGATTTTCTAAACAAGGATTCCTATTGTTGTAAATTTTTTGTTAGAATAGTGAAGCATAAATATTAAAATTCCCTAAAGTCGCAAAAAAATTCTAAAAACTTGCAGTGACACCTCACTTTGGTGTATAATGTTGCCAAAAAAATTCAACTAATTCTGAGAAAGTGGTCATCAGCATTCTCACAAGGAGATACATGCCTACCATATGGTCCTATCACTAGGTGAGACTTCTTCATGCTTGTACAAGATGTATACCACCACTTTATTGGAATCATTTCAAAATTTTATGAGATGTTTATGGAGCCAAACTATGATGTTTTGTGCATTTGTGTTATTTTTTGAACAAGGATTCCTATTGTTGTAATTTTTTTGTTAGAATAGTGTAGGATAAATATTAAAATTCCCTAAAGTTGCAAAAAAAATCTAAAAACTTGCAGTGACACCTCACTTTGGTGTATAATGTTGCCAAAAAAAATTCCACTAATTCTGAGAAAGTGGTCATCAGCATTCTCACAAGCAGATACATGTCTACCATATGGTCCTATCACTAGGTGAGACTTCTTCATGCTTGTACAAGATGTATACCACCACTTGATTGGAATCATTTCAAAATTTTATGAGATGTTTATGGAGCCAAACTATGATGTTTTGTGCATTTGTGTGATTTTTTGAACAAGGATTCCTATTGTTGTAATTTTTTTGTTACAATAGTGAAGGATAAGTGTTAAAATATCCTAAAGTAGCTAAAAAAACCAAAACCTTGCATGGACACCTCACTTTGGTGTAAATATACTATAAATCATTAATCAATAATATAGTACAAATTAAATAAAGATATGGAAAAAAACAAACATACAAAAAATAGAAAATAATAATAAACACAAAAAAGTGAAAACAAAAAAAATTTGTCTCCGGTATCGCTTGAACCTAGGAGCTCATGGTGTACTCAAAGTGCCTTACCAATGTGATACTCATGTAATTTAATTAGTTCTCGTGTGTGACGTCACTTAAACAACAGGATGGAGCGCCTACAAATACTGGAGGGAGCGCCATTATACATTTGCCGTGATTCCGAATAAAAAAACACGCGCCAAAATACATTCACCCCCGAAAAAAAGCCGCCAAAATTACCGCTGCTTGTCCTATTTTCCCCACTCCCTCGTCACCCCTCGGCCTATTCAGTATTCACCCCATTTGTACAACCCAACGCCGCCGCCGAAGATAACCGCCGCCGCCCACGACCTCCGCCGCCGCCCACAAGCTCCACCGCCATCCCCAAGCTCCAACGCCCACGAGCTCCCATTGCCCCATGAGCCGATCTGACCCCGTCCACCTCGTTCTCGCCCAAACCTAACCCTAACCCCGCCAGTATTTGGGTCCTCGTCGTGGACGAGGATCACGGACATGGGGTGACGCCCACCAGGTGACGACCACCTCGTGTACATCCGCAATGGTGGCAACCAGAAGTGGAGGTAGTAATAGAGTGGCTCAACAAGAACAAGGTAACCATTTTGCAATTTCTCTTCCCAGATTTGCCCTGATTTTATCATGCAGTTTCTTGCACTGAACTGCTAGACGCATACAAATTGATAGATGCAGTTATCTTCTTGAACTGAACTGAACAGAAAATTAGTGCAGATAGGTATCTTTGCTGTGCTTAAATTGGTGTTAGCCATTAGGACTTGTGGGTGGCAGAGGCAGTGTGTCAAATGTTAAGAAACATTTGTATGCGTCTGGATTATTTTGTACCTTGACTAGAATTATTAGGTCCATAATACATATCATTGGTTATATCAAGTATCATCAGGAGTTGAGAGTTTCATTGTAGGTGTAATGGTGTGATGCATCTCATTTAGTGTTAATGATCTTTGGGCTACTCATTGCTGGGACCGCAATATATTCCTTGTTCCTTGTTGCATAGTGTTCCTTGTTTACACTTGAACAACCAAAATGAGTTCAAATCTATCTGTGATTATTCATTTTGCCTCAGTCTTGTATCAGTCTGTAAATGTATTTGTATACTGCAAGTCTAAATCTTTCAAAAAAAATGATCTGGTGGTTAGCGCCTACTAAAAGTTAGCATTGAATGTATAGAATTAGCAGGGCAAAAGCTACAGATTTCCGTTTTTCCTTAATTTTTTTGTTGACCTCCAAGTCTGAAACTTGAGCTACATCATTTAAGTATTGAATCCTGTAGTACTATAAATGAGGAAAAGAGTAAAGGTATTTCTATTTTTTCATCCAGATTTTAGATGATGAGAGTCCTCGCTGTTCTAGCCATGAATATCACCTCTTATCCCTTAACTTTTCTGCAGCCACTAATAGCACCTACCTCTTTTCTAATTAGCTTGTAACCATACTAATATACACAATTTGCTTGCTCTTAGAAGAACCTCCAAAAACTGATGTAGGTGCTATTAGTGGCTGCACACGTGGCGGAGAATGATGCAATGTTTGCAACTCTCTTTACCACAATCTGCAAATGACAAGGGGAAAAAATCAGCAAACAAGAAAACGAGTAGTGAGGGTTCGGATACATCGGAGTTATCTCCTTGAACATGATGATCAAGGAGATAGTGATGATGATGAAACTGAATCTGTTGTGCGGCCACAACCCACTAAGGTTTTTAGATATATGACCATGCTTTCTAGATACATGTTCTTTGTTTCAATTCAGTTCACTAATATATGCCAATTCTTACTAATGCACGTGGCTTACTTGATTTTTTTACACAGTCCCCTCCAGGGTATAGTCGGAAAATCATCACTCGGAGGATTAAGCGCAAGCCAGGTCCCAACATGCCGCCAGTAATTAGGTCTGGTAAAAGAGTGAGGGCACTGGAAGGTTCACAGCTGGAACCTCCTAGTGCCCAGTTAAGATCATCAAAAAGGCTTCAACTGTCAGCGATAGATGGTCAGCCTGCAGAGGAAGGCAATGGATCAGCTGGTGCAGCACAAGGCAACGGAGCTGGTGCCCAACAAGGCAATGGAGCTGGTGGTGATGACATTGCAGCCGCAGAGAATGACAATGGAGCTGCTGATCAAGACATGGCAACTGTACATGAAGATAATGTAGCTGCAGAGGATGACACTCAAGGCAAGTCATAATTTCTTAGTCATTCCAATATGCCATCTCTTTGGCTGATTTGCATGACACTAAAGCATCTAAAAGCATTTTCTGTTTTGTAGCTCCTGCACAGAGACGCCCAAGGGATCCCAGGCCACCCACCAAGGGAGCATACTTGGACAAGATGACAAAAGCTATGGGACATAGACTGCCCATAGCTGTTGCTCCAGGCAAAAGAAGGCCTCATGAACCTGTTCAAGCAGCCAAGTTTGCATCTGAGTCTGGTGTCCTCATTCGGGACAACGTTCCTATCCTACCTCATTGGAAGAACTACAAGAACGATGACAAATATTACAACGAGTTTGTGTCAAAGCTTTGTGTAAGTGCCTTGCTGTTTTTGTATGGTTGACATGTATATCTTCTTAACCTGAATTCATCCACTAAATGTGGAATCGTCATATGACTAGGGGCGCTTGGCCATAAACAAAATAGACGAGCCAACCAAGGAAGCTTGCACCGATATGCTGCGCTCTTCGGTGCGACAAATGCGCTATCGGCTGAAGAAAAAGTACTTCAATGGTGTGCCTGCAAATGAGGTTCGGACATCTTCTCTAGTTTCATGCATGTCTGATGATGAGTGGAATGCACTGACTGCAAAGTGGAAAAATCCAAAGAACATGGTACGGGTGTCTTGTCTTCTTTCTCATTTAGTTTTCAGTGGATCTTATCATTTTTAACCTATGATCTCATCTCACATGTCATTCTCCTTTAGGAAACAAGTGAAAAGAACAAGACTAATCGTAGTAAAGTCAAGTATCATCAGACTACCGGCTCTCGCAGCTATGTGGCACACTTGCATGCATATGTAAGTAAAGAGTACCCTGTACATAGTTGCACTAAACAACTTATTCTACATTTGATCTCACAAACCTTTGCTGTAACTGAATATCTTTGAAATAGAAGAAGCAAAGTAACAATGCAGAACCAAGCACTCACCAAAATGAAGAACTTGATGTGGTGGAGGCCTTCAAGACCTGCCATACCAGCTCCAAAAAAGGTCTTGATGAATCAGCAAGAGAGGCACTTGTAAGTCTAACTAGCTCAATCCTATGGTTCCTTTAATTTCTTCAGCTGAGTTTGTTTCTTGTGGTTGATGGTGATGCACACAATCAGTAATGACATGTCTAGGTACCCATAATTGGTCAGTAAGTTACCTTAGCGAGGTAATGTTACTGCCTTTTCCTGTGATTTTGATCCAGGTTGTTTTCAGTAGTCTACCTACAGTTTTTCTTTTTTGTGAAAGATGTCCTACCAGATTGCTACTCTTGCAATTTGAATGGTACTCAGTAAGTTGTATGTTTAGGCAAGCCAACTGAAATGGCAATGCAGAAAATCTTCATTCCATTTATAAACTTTTAATTGAAAGTCATGGTTTTGAGTCTATTTTGGACACACTAAACCTTTGATCTTGTTGCTGGTAATCTGAACTTAGAGTCTAGGAGATATGATACATAATTCAGTCCTCTAAACTCATGAAAGTAATGTGCCTGTGTCTAGTTCAACAGGTAATTATTGTTGGAAAATTTAGATGTTGACAACAAATGAGATAGCTGCAGATTCCTAGTGCTAATATAATATCCTTCTATTAACTGTGTTTTGTTAACACTTGAGGGATGTTGACTGAAAATGAGATAGCATAGAACTGAGAACAATCTGCACTTTGTTTCCACATGCTAAGGTGATGCCTGATTGTTTCATTGTACACTAGTTGTTAGTAAGAACCAAAGTACAGTTTACATAATGTTCCACAAAATTAATCATTTAATTTGTACTTCATTCTGTCCATGTTGCTAGGTTTCCTTCTACCTCTATAGTACACAATTTGTTGTCTATATTCTTTAAAATACATCTTGTGATATTTGCACCTAACTTTAACGCAATACAAGTATGAACTAATAATAGCTCATTGTTCTTTCAGTCCAACATGGAAGCTTTGAGGGCAGCCCCTGTTGATGAAGGTGAGACAGCAGCTTCTAGTGTGCAGGTTGTGTCCCAGGCCCTCCCCAAGAACAGCTCGAACAGTTTCCTCAAGAATATTGGCATCAAACCAACGGCATCGTCTAAGCCTGCAGCATTGAATGAAAGCGACCTTCGGGAGCAACTAGCAGCTGAAGCTAGAGCTGCTGTACAGGGTGAACTCGATGCTCTCAAGAAGAAAAGTGAAGAAGCTGATGAAAAGCTCGAGAGGCAACAAAAGGAGATGGAGGAGATGAGGAAGCAGACAGAGATAAACCAGAAGGAAATGCAGGAGAACAATATGCTGCTCAGGCGTCTGTTGTCCCTCAACAATGCTTCGACATGAACCGTTGCTGATGTTGTGTGCTACCAAGGAGTATGTGTTGCTGATGCTGGTGCTTGGCAAGGGGTCAAAGTTGTTGGCTGATTTTGCTTAGGCTAAAACCTATGATGTTGATGCTTGGCATCTTTATATTATTAGTTGTGTTGTTGATGTGAACTGAGATCAAAGTAGAACCTGGAATGTGATGTCAATAGTAATACATGAATTGAGTTTAGTAGTGTTGAGTCAGTTTTATGTTGACTGGAATGCTAGATCTGTTGAAGCATTTGTTCATTTTAATATTATTTGCATTTTGTAAAAATATTAGCATTTGCACCTGTGATGAAAATTCTGGGTTATGTGACGTTATTGCAATGTGATCAGTGACAAAATTTATGTGTTCTGTGACCTTATTGTTATTTTAATCTGTGATGAAAATTCTCCATTCTGTGACGAAATGTAAACCACTCCCACCAAGCCACGTGGATTAATCACAGCGTGCCACGTCATCTGCCACGTGGTGTTCTTCAGTGGCCACGTCAGCTGCCACATGGAGATCCACGTCACCTACCACGTGGACGTGCCACGTGTGCAAGACACGTCAGCTGCCAGCGTGGCAAACGGCGTTTGGGAGCCTCACGGAGCACCAAGCTATGACGAAATAGAGCCTCATCTGTGACGCAAATAATTCGTCACTGAATGAGTATCATTCGATGACAATCGCCATTTCGTCATTGAATGAATATCATTCAGTGACAAAAATCACCATTTCGTTACCTTGGTTAATCGATGACGCTCATTCCATGACGAACCATTTTTCGTCACAAGTTCGTCATAGATGAACTTCTGTGACGATTTTTGAGTCTTCGGTGACGAAAGTATAGCATCATTGATGAGCACTTCCCTAGTAGTGCATTTTGTGCTTATATATATCTTTGCTTAGTTTGCTAAATAAATAAATAAAGTGTCTGTGCCAAACTGAACTTCAATGATAAACTCTTACATGGATATGATGAATAGTTGCTCTGCCAAGTATCTAGTTTTCAAATTTGAGCTCTCTCTCAAGTTTAGGCATAACTGTTATAATTTAAAGCTTGCTCTAAACCTGAATTTACGGGAAGAGTACCTAATTAAAAGTCTAAGTCATTAACAGATATGATATGGGAAGGTTGAGCTGCTGTTTATCTGTTCCAAGAGATGCTAGAATTCTGGAGAATTTTATCTTTGAAAATCTTTAAAATGTTGCATGATGAGAGTTATATACAAGCTTATTAGACTATGAACCATACATTTACTTTTTACTGCTTATGAGCATTGAGTGTGGTCAAGCTGTGTAGACCCTTAGGAGCTTGTCATGCGGTTAAAATCAAGATTCACTTGCACGTTCACTCATACATGCTGCTTCTACTCCAGAAGTACGCATCCACATACATCCACACATTTCCATATCCAGATTCACCCAGAATTATTCTGCTCCTATCTAGGAGAGAATAGCCAAAAACATTATCTTATCCCTGTTATTCCCCGTAAAATAAATGCTCGAGATATTTTGGTTACTACCACTTTCTACATTATTCTAGGAGGGTGAGTGCTCTGGAAAAAAGTGAATACGAGGAAATAAAAAGGGGCAAGTGCCCGAAACCTCGAAAAAGAAGAAAAAAAATGAAAAAGTGAGACGAGAGGTAAAACTGGACAAGTGTCCGACAGTAGAATTAGGGGTACAAGATACCCACCTGAGAGAAAACAAAAATAAAATATAGAGCGTCTCATTCCCCTCAAAAGCCTCAAGTGCAAGAAAGGTATGTACCCCCTCAAAAGAGCAAAAGTAGAATTAGACTTTCACCATTATTTTCACCATTATCACCATTCATTCGCCACACATGCACATCTTGATTTGACTTATTGACTTGTTCTTCTGGATCCATGGTTTGACTATGCAATAAGTGTCTTGTAAGTATGTATTAGCTGTCTCCCACCTATGAGCTCCAGATATCAAAACCTTATTAGAGTAAGGTGAGAGAGAAGGCAATACCACTATGCCTCATACCAAAAATACCACATACTTTGAGAGAAGACATACACCATTACTGCCTTGGTAAGGATCCAAAAATACCACAAGAGAGAGACTAGAGAGAGTCATACAAGGAATCTCTGAGTTTTATTTGAAAATCTGCAAAAACTCCAGAGCTATAGTTAATCGAAGAACAAGAGACATGGCGCTTGACTAGACCGTTCTATCTTTTAACTGCTCGAGACATAAGTGACGGTTACAAGCCCCATGGTGGAAGGTAAAATGAGTAAGTTTAAATCTTAATAGTTTACCCTAACCCAAAGATGAGATCTTGTTTGAACGCATGTGTATCTTTAAGGCATGAAACCACTGCAGAAACTCTTGAGTCCATCTTTGCTCAGGGACAAGCAAAGGTTAAGCTTGGGGGAGCTTGTTGACGGTCCTTAATGCTCACATTTACCCGTCAACTAATCATGAAAAAGGATCCAAATGCAACCGACACCAACACTTAGGGTTTTATCTAACAGATTTCCACGAGTTTTGGTGTTTGTCTATTTCTGCAGGGGGTTATCAGGAAATACGAAGGAAAGGCTCACACGTCGGGTTTACATAGAGAATTAATGTGTGTGGTAATTTTCCATAATCAGGAAGACTCTAGAAGCAACTCGACCGAAGCGGAGCCGAGACAGGCCCGGGGCCAAGGCGCCCGCCCTTGATCCTATGGCGCCCGCTCTGTTACAAGCACGAATCACAGAATGGAGTACACCATTACAAAGATCTCGTCGAGCTGATCGAAATGCATATATTATTTGCTATATTTGGAGTTCGGAATCAAGAGATATTAATAAAAGAAGGACTCCACATAAAAGAGCTGCGGGATTAATTGGGCCCAAATCACATTTTGGTCCATTAAGGCCTATGTGCATTTTAATGAGATACGGTGGAAAGTTTAGTACCACATCGCTTGCTGAACCAAAAAGGCACAAAGGAATAGGACTATATAAGCAAGGCCCTTGGCCCCTGGAGGAGAACACATCATTATAGAGTTGAGAGGTGTCCTCGAAGGGTAACCTTTCCTCTATAGAGAATTAGGGCTAGACATTCCATTGTAGTAGATTAGTTCTAGTCGGGAGTTGGGGAGAGCGGAGCTGCGCTTCGGTTCTGGAGAAGTCTTCAAAGTTTTGGTATGTCTTTATATTTATTGTAAGACTTATGCTTTAATATATTTATCTTCTCTATTTACTTTTATGCCTTTATTATTATCGAGTAGTGTAGTTGTTATATTTTGGCATAGGATCTCTGTTCGCATCGAGTGCTCTAGTTATTCATGGTAACTAGAGTAGTAATCGTTAGTGTAGACGTGGTGTCTATACTAGAGGTTACCTGAGGTTGCACCCAGTCCTGCGGATTGTTGTGGTAGCCCTAGGGTAGTGACAGCCCTACTGGTCGACGTATTCCATCTCGTTCGGATCGGTGTTTGTAGGACCGTAGTCAGAGCTTCCCAGCCCCCTTCCAGTTCTCTTTCTGTGGTTGGTGTTCTGATGTCCCAAAGTGCTGATATGTGATTGCTATATCTATTCATTCTTTGTTATTAGAGAACTGTAGTAATAGAGAAGTATACAGGAACCTAGGTCTTTTCCATTGTCCTCCCGCTATGGCTATCTACGCATTTATCATAGAATTCTCACATTTATATTATTACCTATCATATATCATTTACCCCTACTTTAGTCTAGTTGGTTTATTAAATTAGTAGATGCATGATAGTAATTTATCAGATTCTTTGACCTTAGCTTCCCAGTGGTAAAATATAAATAACGATGCCTAGAATACTCCCGGTAAAATGCTACGATGATGTTCTGTGCGCTTGCGGAATTTTTCTTATTCTTATTGCACTTAACGAATGTCAACAGGCATCTTCGTGTAATCCCAAGCAAAACAATCTTTAAACTCCTTAAGAAGGTATATCAACTTCGATCTATACTCTTGGTTTAAATTTGCATTGATGTACATCGGCCTTGACTTATCAGCATTTCCAACATTTATTTCTTCTAACTTATCGATCGACATAAAACCACGCCCTAACTTTCCTTTGTTGCCATCAATTCGGTTACCCATCAGAAATTGCTTTGAGAGCTGACTGCTTGGATCATCTGTTGATCCCTGTTGAAAACATTCATGGGACCTTCTCCCCACACTCTACCGAAGAAACAGTCAATACCATCATACTCCCAATGGGCAGGTTCTATGGAGGAAACACTTACCGAATCATCAGCGTGAACAACTTCTACATCATCTCCAATCCACTAGATGAGAACTTGGTGCATAGTTGAAGGAATGCAACAATTAGCAAGGATCCAATCTCTCCCTAAAAGCAGACTATATGCCGTCTTACCATCAATGACAAAGAAGATAGTAATAAAAGTTTTTGACCCAATCATCAACTTGGCATGTATAGCTCCTCGAGTATCAGATGGATTGCCAGCAAAGTCCCTCATTACCATGTTAGTCTTAACAATTCCTCATTTGTCATGTCAAGCTTTCTGAAGGTAGTATATGGAATGATATTGATAGCAGCTCCTCTATCAACAAACATCTTGGTTAGAGGCTTGCCATTGACGTATCCTTTTACAAACAATGTCTTCAAATGTCGATGCTTAGCTGGTTTATTGAAAATTGCCCTCTAAGTGAAGACAAATTGAGCCATCAAATCCTGATACTCACTCTCATCAAAATCTGAGTACACTTCTTCTTGGACGTCCTGACCTTCGGGAGCCACAAACTCTGATGGAAGGAAAAAAGTCATACATGCATCAGCCGAATGGTCATGCTCACCGGATTTCCTTTTAGGACGCCATATTTGCCTCTTTTCAACAACTTCTTGCTCTAATTCCTTGTTCCTCAAACATTGCACTCTCCTCTTCTGGCTCCTTGTCAGTCCCGGTGGGCACCACCGTCTCCTTTGCCATACGTATTCATGAAGTCCTTTTTCCTCTTCATGCTCCTCGTGATAAACCCAATCTTGATCGGCAAATCTCTTCCCTTGCCAATTCTCGTAGCCACTTATTTTTAAACACCGATCGTCCTTATGAAACTATGCTCCAAGCCTTTCATGGACCGAACGGTGGTTGACTCGAAGCTACCTATACCCCAAATATTGATCATTGCATTCAGGGCAATTATTTCTAGCAGGTAGTTTCAAGCCTTCATTCCAACAATGTTTGAAAAATGAACATCCCCAATGAGACTACTCTTGTTCCCTTATGTATTCTTGTTCTCTTCGGTACATTTCCTCTTCGTACCTTCGGTGTTCCTCCATGAACTCCCGTTCCTCATAGTATTTCTATCTCTGGCGGCGTTCTTGCTCTCGCTGCCATTTGTTCAACATGATTCGTGTTGTAACCCTTGGCTATTCAGGAATTGAATGCGTTGTCGAAACTCCTCATTTGTAATTTGTTGATCGAGATCAACAACACTAGCTTTTCTCGCCCTATCAGAGGTCAATACTTTCATTTTGACTTTGCCTTTAGGATCATCCACAGTAATCATGTTCATAGAGAAAGACACCATGTTCTGTGCAAAAGGCTGAGCATCGTTTTTCATCTTGCCATCAAATTTCAAATGCACTTCTTAAATAGCCTTTTGAATTCGTACCCTGAAAACTCAGCAATCATTGATAGAATGGGAATTGGTATTATGAAAGCCACAATATTTCTTATCTTTTACTCCTTCGGGACGTAGCATGGGATGCCCTTCTGGCAATTCGATACGTCCTTCTCTTACCAACAACTCGAACAACTTATCTGGCTTGGATACATCAAAGTCATAAGTTCTTTTTGCTGCCTTAACCCGTGCTGACTAACCTAAGTCAGCTCTTTTGCCCAGAACAATTCGGCTGCGGCTATTTCATCTTCATCGTTGTATTCTGCTGCTTCTTCTAGGAAACTTTGATACATCTCACTAGCCACATCACCTTTCTGAAAACGGTTATCTCTTCTAAACCCCTGAGCCTGATTACTCATCATAGCCAATCGCTATGAAAGTTGACCGAGATCATCGAAGTCCATACCAAATAACTTTTCCCTGATGTTGGGCTGCATGCCTGTTATAGCCATTCCTGGTAACAGATCATCGAGCAGATTCAAAGAGTAGCAAAGGTTCTTGGTTTCTCCAAACCTACGAAGATACTCCTATGGTGTCTCATTAGTCTTCTACCTTGGGCTCATAAGATCAACCAGCTTCTTCTCATTAGTACCCGTGAAAAAGTATGGATGGAATTTTTGTTCTAACTCTGCCCATGTTCCGGTAAAGATGTAAACCATGTGAAAGCTGGCCCTGTCAGGGACAATGGAAAATACCGAATCCTCCAAGCTTCATCTGTAGATGCTTCCCCTAGTTGCATCAAATACTGACTGATATGCTATATGGTACTAGTATCATCTTCGCCAGAAAAATTAGTTAAATCAGTAGGAGGCTTCACCCTTGGAGGCAACGCCACTCGGTTATACCACTCTGGATAAGGAGACTTATATGCATAAGACTGGTTCTTTGGTTTCAAGCCAAATTGATTTTGCATCATGTTCGCCATCCTCTTCATTATAAGATCAACATTTGAGTTTTGAACCCCGCGTGCTTGCCCTTCAAAAGGCAATCCTGATGAATTTCTGTATCCTAGATTTGGAACAACATCTATATCACTGTAATCGGCAAATTCCTGATACCCATCTCCATACATATTCTTTTGCAACCTATTTTCCACTAGAGACACTCTAAAGGCCGATTGCGGGACGTTCCTGTTGTACCGAATGCGAGTTGGCCATAAGTTGTGTGAGGTTGCTGTTTCTCGTGAAGCTCCAGCCCACCTTTGTTTGCATTAGGTGTGCCACTACCCCCAACGGTCCTATCCTGATGCTTTGGTACGTGGAACAATGTTAGTCCCTGTATTGGCCCAATAGCTTCTTTGAAATATTTGTCAGCTGATGGACCGAAAGTGTTGACCATGATCGCACGAAAAGTATTCAAGAAAGTCGAATGATGATTTGTCATAGTATCTCCTATGGCCTTGTAAACTAATTCAGCCATCTTTTGGACATCTTCCTCTTCAGTGTAATCAGTCTGGCGTGGAAGAAGAACCCTTGATAATGACTGCTTCTGGAAAACTCTATTGCTTTTGTTCTTGGAAAAAGACATTAAGCACTTGTGTTGGAACTGATCACATGCCTGCTGAACCAACTCCTTCATGTTTTCTGGCAGTTCATCCATAGTTACGTCCAGAACTTGAGCGTTGTCGAATTCAGGCATTTTGAAATGTGTTGTCCCACCAGGCGTGCCAAAAAGTGTGTTGACACAAAATATGATGTACTGTGCCTCACACACAGCAAGCCGAAAAGCGTGGCTTCAATTGGGTGCCCGAGCGTTTCAAAATCCAGAATTGTGCCAATTAGTTTGACCTGCAACTAACAAGGGATAAAATTTATTAGATATAAAACTAGAACATGCCGGGTGAGACCAGACAGTTCCATATATACGGCCCTGAAGCCACTTACGACGACATACAACTATAGAGCTGTCTGCCAACAGATTTGTAACTCATTCGGTTAAAATAAGAGTAAGATATCAATTACCGAACGCACGTGTATTGAAAAGTGTGTTTAGATGAGTTATAATTCATTATGATTTAAAAGTAACCAAGCTTGGCAATCTCGCTGAATTGGGATCAATGAAGAAGGAACATGCAAGCAAACACGATTAAATTAATCAAAGAACTCATGTCTGCCGCACGACACTTGGCCTTATCTAAATTTAAACGTATTCAACATACATGAACCCGCAACACGTAACAACCTAGATTGATTTAGTTCGGCTATTGTGAGTGTATAACCTATTCATATTGATTGCATGAAAGCAAGAAACTGTTAGAATATAAGTAGATTTATGAAAGTATAGAGCTGAACCTTATCGATCTAGCTTGGGCAAAAGAATGTTACAAATATATAAAGTATTTAAAATATGTAACACATGATAATTTAATGCATCTATTAGATCTTGCCAAATCTAATAGAGCCGATAACTATCTTGCTTTACTATGCATATCAAGTAAACTCCTGCCGCACGGTATCTACTTGCAATGAACAAAGCATAAGTAAATATCTCTTGATTGTCAAGCAAACGCCTGCCGCACGACCATTCATTCGAGACAGACAAGACTACTTGCATCAATGTCTAAATCCACTGCATGATACTAGACATAATAACAAGGTTGTCGGAAGTTACGGAGGTTGACGGATCGATAACCTCTCTCGAAGAACTCGATGATACGATAAAGACTCAAAGTTGGCACGGGGTCGATTGAATTGATTTGGTTGTGAATAGTCTTTACAATAACCAAAGGTTTATATTTATACACTGGCTGTAACATGAATACTACAAGACTACGATTAAACAATAAAGGAAACCTAAAAACGTGACGTCCTTAGTCTTAATCCTCCTCGGAACCTTCATTGCCTTAATTATCGTGATCTCTCCTTGCTGGATTGGACCTTACTTGCCGTTTCCGTCGCTCCTAAACAAAACTGCTTTTCCTAAGACAACTGATTACATAAGCACTTGCCGAATCTTCAGGAATTAGCCAACAGCATAGATATTTGCCGACATACTCAAAACACTGGCATACTATCCTACCTGTCATCTTCTTAAACGTGCCAAAATCTAGTGTTAACAAATTAGAGTAAAAAAAGAAACATTGCCGAGTGCCCGGTTTTGGCACTCGCCAAAGCTTTCTCTTTGCGGAGTGCCCAGTCTGCGGCACTCGACAAAAGAGTGATCCTATTTTTTTGAAAAAAATATCTTTGCCAAGAGCTAGTCTAGGCCACAAAATTTTTTATTATGTTTTCATATCAAAAAAATCTTTGTCGTATGATAGTACGTTGGCCTCAAAAAAATGCTTTGCTGAGTGCCTTTGATCTGGCACTCGGCAAAGAAATTTGAAAAAAGAAATCTTTGTTGTATGATAGTATGTTGGCCTTCATTGTCAACCTACTTTGGTAGGGCCACGTTCTGCCAAAGAGTCTGTACGAGTGTCAGAAACTTCTTGATGGACTTAAGATGACATATGAGCACATACATGCTTGTGAGAATGGGTGCATCCTCCATTGGAAAGAACACAAGGATGTAGATTACCGTCCAAAGTGCAATACCTCTAGGAACCTAGAGGTAGATGTTGGGTATTTTAAACACACATAGAAAGATCCGCAAGCGCACGGATACTGATGTAGCCTTCACCTGGGAGTAATCCAGAATATCAATTTCCATGGGGAACATGAAGTGTACTATAAGAATTAGGAACATCCAAGGGAAGAGTAATTATAGGGTAGAGAGCGATTTTAGAGTTTTCTAAGCGGTTCAATCTAATCAAAAGCTGTACTCTATTTTACTTACTTCAGTTAGCAGCAGTACCTTTCCGACTCTCAAAAAAGATTGAGAAGATCCTTGTAATACCAACCCTAACATGGTGGATCGAGGGAAGGCTGCCAAAAAGATCTATGAAACACCAACCCAAACATGGTGGATTACAAATGTCTAACAGAGCTGCCCACCTCTAGGGCTACCACAACTATCCAAAGGATTAGGTGCAAACTTAGGTAAACCCTAGTCTATATACGACGTCTACACTAGCACTTACTACATTAATTACCTAGGAAAACTGGAGCACTCAATACGAGTAGAGATCCAATAAATATAATAAGGCAAGAACTGAAATCAATTAAATAAAATACTTAGAAATAAATGATGAAGAACCAAGAGATGCTCAAGACAATCCAGATGCTGCAAAAGTACAATATCAAGGAAGATTCAATAGATCCGGATTCTTCTTAGCTTTCTCCTCTCCTCTCTTTCTCATGTCTAGTTTACAACTAGATGAACTAGGCAACTAGAAGAACTAGAACTAGAGGAACTAGATGTAGATCTAGATGAACTAGAAGAGATTCATCTAGAGGGACCTCTACTTGTACTTTGATGGAGGGTTAAAACCCTAAGTTTTGCTCTAGAGATGTTAGCATGAAAAATGGTCTTCACATATAACACACTCGAAGGCCATCAGCGACCGTTTAGAAGCTAGAGCTCTTGGTCTCCTGAACCCTAGCACATGAGCCGAGTTTGGTGATTTAGGTCTACAGTGTGCCACTCAATTTGACTTGTAATTTTCAAAGCGAAAAAGCAAATGTTAAATTCTAGAAGCTGCCAGTTACTATCAGATAGTCCCAAAATATATGGCTTAGAGTAGCTGTTGGTCACAGAAAATTGACTTAAAAGTCAACTCCTAACAATGCTTAGATAATGACAAGATGATTATGATATTTATTATTCATTAATCTATCATAATGTTGTATCATGACTTAACTCATTTAAATGCTATTCGAAGCGAATTGTATGATCGTACTATGAGTGAAAGTGACTGGATCGACTAATTAGTCGATACTATGTTTATATGAGAAAAAATAGCTTACACGTGTTTATTCTTTTCATCTATTAAATAAACGATAACCTACTAAGACTGGTCTGAAGGCATGGTATCTTGACAAGTTACTTTTATAAGTGCATTAAATTTATATCCACCTTGTCTAAAGGCCAGCGAGTTTCAATAAATTCAACACACATTACTAATTTATTCAATATCTTAATCAAATCTACACACACATTACTAACTGGATCGGCTATTTAGCTGATACAGGGTCCATGAGGCACGAACAAGATCTATCTATTTTATCATAATCAAATTTGGATCTAGTTAAGCTCAACTTAATGTACTTGAGAGTGGGGTTCAAAAATACAGCCGATAACAAGTGATATTAAGCCAAATCTTATTCTGTTTCCATATTAATCATGATCAAGTTGACATCTTGAATGCACAACATGTAATAATCGAGGTCGACAAATTAGCTGATGTAGGCTTGGTTGACTATTTTGATAATGATTAATGTTTATTATAATTCATCAAGACAGCTTGGAAGTTAACAGAGTTGAAGCTTAATCTAATTTGTCAGATCTTGATTGGGCAAAATATTGTTGTAATAAATGAATCATTAAAAACGAACACTATTTTTAACTTAATGAATCTACCAAGTTGTCGAACTCGTAGAGCCGATAAATAGCTTAAATCAATTACTTGTAAGAGACTGAAGCAATGCAGCTTTACAAATACGATATAAACTGATAAATAGATCAAATCAAGTTTAACACCAGATCAAATGATGCAGCCATGGCAACTATATATGAACAGTAACAATACTTACAAGCAAATTGAATGTCGAAAACAACCGATGCAGCTCGATTTGTCAAAGATCTACTTTTACTTCTACTGGCCGTAGGCGAAAAGGTATTGTATTTTTTTATTGCATATATCTTTACAATAATCAGGTCTTTGGTATTTATATCCTGGAAACCTAAACATAAGCCTTGACAAAATACAACTCCTGGAGATAAAAAGATAACTTGGACTCCAATCTTTCCCTCTAATGAAGTCTGACATGTTCTCTTCCTTTACTTGTCGTAGCCCCACATGACTCGATCGACTATCACCGTTCAATCCTATATTTAGCCAATCCAACAAACTAGCCACCTCTCCTTCCATGGAACGACCCCACAAACAGTCCCTACATGTAAAAATTTAGGGTCAATAGGAGGTAGCTAATGAAGATGGTGATGCCTCTATGGTCTACCTCTGCTTATATATCCAAGTGGGATGAACTGCAGCCCTCAGATCAAACTGACATGGAGGAAGACCCACCTGGCAATGGACCCAGGGCAGCCCACCTAGTATGTGGGGATGGTCGGCCCCTCCTGGTAGCCATGGAGCCTCCGCTCCGTTCCCGTGCCTTCTGATGTCTTCTATGTCCTTCTAGTGCCACTTTCCGATCCGTTGGCACAATGAGTCATGTTGTGGATGGATTCTTTCCATTCCGCAATGGTGTGCTTAGATTCTTCATTTGAGATACTTTTATATGATGAAATATTGAATATCCTGCAAGACAAGTGAGAACAACACAACTCGTGGAACTCATTAGAATAAACCCGTATAACCCTACTTTACACATTGTTTCAGATCTCTTCCTAGGTTAACTGCCAGTTAAAAATGGTACTTAATTATCATTAACTACAGACTTTGGTGATCACCAGAAGAAGTAGCTTATGATCCCCATGAAAATCCTACGGTACCTCCCTTTTGTACCAAGGATCCAAAGGCTATACATGAGCGTCGCATTTCAACGTCAGAACCTATTCTTGTCACTGATAATTCCTAGACACCTGGGGAAAAATATGGGTGTGTTCATGGAACCTCTGATTAATTAATTGGTCACACTTGGGATGAAGGGGTATGGACCTACGACCGAGCTACAAAGATGCCCTTCAAAATGCATGTTTGGTACTACTACTACTCCACGCATGACTTCCTAGCGTATGCGATATTCTGTGGTTGGTATGTTCATAGGAAGTTCCTATGTCCATTATGCAAGGATCGTCTGAGGTTCATCTGGCTCAAGAAGGGTGGCAAGTATTCATTGTTTGACAAACATCATCAATTCTTTCCTTCCGACCTTCCATTTAGACATGACATCAAGAACTTTATCAAAGGTGTCATAGTGATAGATCCTACACCGTAGATGATGACTGGTGTTGAGGTTCATGCTCAGATAGATGCTCTCATGGCCAATCGAGAAAGTGATGGTTTTGTGGGATATGGTGAGCAACATATGTGGACTCATAGGTCGGGCTTGATGAGACTCCCCTATTTTGATGACCTTCTTATGCTATATTACATTGATGTCATGCACTAAAAAGAATGTTGCCAAGGCAATCATGGAAACTCATAAGTCAAAGGACAATCCTAAGGCTAGAGTGGACCTGGCAAAGTTATGCGATCGAACTACTCAAGAGATGCGGCCACCTAGAGGCGGCAAGACATGGAAAAGGCCTAAGGCCCATTTTGTCTTGACCCCAAACAAAGGAGGGAAGTACTTAAATGGATCCAGACATTAATGTTCCCTGATGGATATGCAATGAATCTAAGGAGGGGAGTGAACTTAACTACTCTCAATGTCAATGAGATAAAGAGTCATGACTACCACATATGGATTGAGCAGCTTCTTCTGACGATGGTTCAAGGCTTTATCCCTGAGCATGTATAGATAGTGTTGGCAGAGTTGAGTTACTTCTTTTGCCAGCTTTGTGCCAAGGAGTTATCTCAAACCATGATTGCAGACATGGAAAAAGTTGCACGTGTGTTGCTATTTAAGTTGGAGAAGATCTTTCCACCCGGCTTCTTCTGTGCGATGCAGTATTTGATATTGCACCTCCAATATGAGGCATAAATGGGGGGTCATGCAGGCCCATTGGTGCTATCCAATTGAGAGATGAGTAAAGACTCTTCGCAAAAAAATGTAGAAACAAAGGCAAATTGAGGCTTCCATTGCAAGTGCATTCGTTATGGAGGTGTCGAACTACATAACAGTATACTATTATGAGAACCTTCCAAGTCTGCATAATCAGCCCCTCATTACAATGCTAGCAAAAATGAATCGAGCCTCAGCCTTTTTTGAGGGCAACTCCGAAGTTTTGGTGCATCAACCACTAAGACCTTGACAAATGTTGAGTGGTGTAGTATCATGCTTTATGTGTTGACTAACCTTAGCAAGGTGGACCCATACATTGGTTAAGTTCTCAATGGACATGATTCAATAAGACCACACTATTCTACATCCAGCCCTCTTATTTCTCATTACAGGGAATTTATTCATCAATACTGGCATCAATCAAGGGAACCTACCCCATAGGAATCTAATACCCTTCTTTCAAAGGGTGCAGGACAAGGGATCCTTGATTTCACTTGTTGGTTCAAAACCAAGGTACTGTCCAATTTAGCTCATCCTTTGTTTCATATTCCAAGTTGCAGGACTAAACCAATGCGTCTATTAGAGTTGAGTTGAGATAGGTTGCAAATGGTCTAAACTATAGGGTTAGGTCATTATCTACTTACAACGTGAATAGATATTGATTTCACACATCAAGATACGAGCAGAGTCGGCCCAATCAAAGGACCACAAATACCGGGTGATGAGTACAGGCCTGATCTTCCGAGAGGTAACTGGTAAGTCTGATTTGTGGAGATCTCGACGTTGGTTCACAAATACCGGGTGATGAGTACAGGCCTGATCTAGCTTCAAATCATCATGATTTGAACCCAGCAACCATTGCACCACTACTCCATTGGTTATCAACCAAACACAACTTGATTGACCTCGTCAAGAAGGCTTTTCTTGCAAGCGAATCGATGAACACAAGCAAAAAGGATTAAACACACAATTTGAAATTTCAAATATGAATGACGTGATTATCAATAGAGGGTTCAAGAACTTAGTTCCAAAGGACTAATCGACATAGTGGAGGAGATCAAGAATGGGGGCCCTAGATCACTGTAAAAGGATTTGTCACCACAATTATAATGAACGATTTAGTTTCTTGATTGAAAACTAAACTCTAAATAAAAACCGGGTCTCAACAGCAGTGGTTGCATGGAATATAAAAAAGAGGCATTTTAGGGTTGAAAGGCGTCTAAGGAAGGCGCCCACAACTTGGGCTTAAGGCCCGACTCGATACATGGCAAAGTTGGCCTAAAATAGGTGATGCGGCACCTTGCCATGGTCACAAATAAATCCACGGGCGATCTAGAGTTGGGACCAGATCCAAAATGATGGCGTCGTCGCTCCCTTTCCAACAAGTCTAAGATCTCTCCGTTTTGATGTCGTATGAAGAAGTTATGATCAAAATATTGACGACGTGTCTGCTTAAACTGAGGGTGACGTGGTAGCTGAGTTGGAGATGAGTTGCAACTAGGAAAACATGATGGTGTAGGCGTGTCTAGCATGGCGATGTCCTCATCATCCTTCCCTCTTGAATTGGAGTCGTCCTTGACTCCATCTTTGTGATGTCCTCATCATCCCCTCCTTCTAGAATTGGAGTCATCCTCGACTCCATCCCATCAAGGAATTCCTACAAAAGGTTAGTACGTCCTAACAAAATTGAACAAGCTTGCAAAGGTACAACATCAAAATTAGTTGTATCATGATAAAAGTCTGTGAAGAAGCTAATGCAGGCTGATTTAGTTACCTTACTCTTACTACTATTATTGAACCATTGAAGTTTATATGGATACGAATGTTGTCATGTGGTTAAGCCAAGCTTCTTAACCAAATCTAAACTCACCAAGTTTTTGGAACTCTCTCTATCAATGATGGTGAGAACACGACAACCCTGCACAATGAGATACATGTGGAACAAATTGTGGCGCTGGATCTGCATCTCTTCTCCATGTCCCACACGTGAACTAAACACGCTGCACAAGAAGGCTAGGTAAGCCCATGGATGCAGCAACAGAGTCAATGGCGATGGCCTCCTTGTCTTGATCACCCTCGGTGGAATATGTAGCAATGTTAGCAGCAAGGGCTAAATCATCTTCAACATCACTAGCACTTACATATCCATCCTCGGTGGCAATGAAAGCATGATGACTAGGGCACTCCTTAATGACATGTCTCATGCCTTTGCATCGGTGACAAATGATTTTAGAGCTAGGCGAGGAAGAGCTAGTAGCAGCACACAGAGTGACACCGTTCTTCAGCTGTGAAAACTGCACATTAGACAATTTACTTACCCTAGATGAAAAATGGAGGTGTAGATGGCTATGGTGCAACAGGAATCTTGGGAGTCTCTGGCTCAGAGCACTGCTGAAAATTCCTCCCAGTGTTGGACCTGAAAGGCTGGTGTTGTTTGCGTCCCTATACTTCTTGTTCTGCCTCAGTAGCAAGATGATACAATTGGTAAAAATTACACCATTCTTTGTAATCAAGAATGTTTTGTATATCATGATTTAAACCACCAAAGAATCTAGCACTAGCTTCAGCGTCATCTTCTGTTGATGCAAAAGCTGATCTGCAAACACAAAGGGCTAATACCCGATTCAAACGTTAAGGCGTGCCAACCGATTTGACCTTACTATCGGCAAAGGTGATAACTCGAATACTTTGGACCCGACAACAGCGATGCGCCCGGATGCCACGGCCAAGAGGTATTCACACGGAACTTGAGAATGCACCGAGCTTAAGTCGATGAACTCCTAAGAACTCGTAATAAAAAGGAAAATATGACGAAGTCGTCGAAAAAGTAGATGCTGGGATATGAGTAAAAACGAGTGTTTGATTGATTGATAGATGTCTCGATTCAAGGCCCTAGGGTCCACATTTATACCCTGCTCAAAGAGCTACAACCAGACACGACCAGAATTCGAATTCCAAATTTAAACAGAATCCGTGTACAAAACAATTTAAATAACTAAGGAAAACATAAAACTATCCTGCCGTGACAAGCTAGGACACCACCACGGACCAATTGGCAACCTCCAAGTTTTCCTTCCACGTCATCGGCAGACTCCCCATCGGCAACAATTAATACTGGCCATCGGCATAAACACATCACCACCCATGGACTTAGCCACATTCAGCTGTCTCCTCATCGGCAACCACCCTTATCGGCAACTCTCCTGCAGACCAATCACTATTGCCCTGTCTTGCCGATCTACACTCTACCAATCCTGGGTATGTGTCCAAAAAACGGTGTCAAGACATGCCCCCCAATTTCGGAGTCTGAAATCATTAATGCTCCAAAATTTTCTACAGTAACGATGCCTTTCCACAATTAATTCTTCCAATTTGGTAACCGACAACCTTAATCTGAACAACCTTGGTTTGATTCCTTCGCAGATTCCTCGAAATCCTCAACTTCCCAAACGGACATCTCCACTTTAGTCGCCCATCGGCAATGTTACCGTTACAGAGACCTGCCGATGGACTGACCAGGACGTCCTGTTCAGTAAAGTATCTTATTCTCCCAAACGGATATCCCCACTTTATCCGCCCATCGGCAATATTACCGTTACAAGGCACTGCCAATGGACCGACCAGAAAATCTCGCACAGTAAAATATCCCCAGATCACGACCGCTTCCTGTCAAATCACCTGCACAATCCCTTGATTACCGTGCGAACAATTACCATATCTTCCCGAGTATCCTCGGATTTCACGGATACGGCGATGTGATAAGTCAGATTTACCCTTGCCCATTTTGTCCTATAAATAGTTCCTTCTCGGGTACTCCTTCTCCATCGCATCATTCCACAGTTCCAACTCCACCTTCCTGGCGGCGGCGCTGATCGAGATCTCCAAGAACTCCAACAAAGCCCCTTCTTCGCCAACCTCGAAGCCTTCGATCATCCTTTTTGTGAGGAGATGGCCATCAACTTCACCATTCCTGAGGTTAGTTCTTCATTTCACCTCCTGTGCTTTTACCGTATCCCTGTTCATCCGCACTTTATTTTACTGAACAATTTTCTTTTTCTTTCTTTGTCCTTCTTTTACCTTCAAAACCATTAGGATCTGTCCAATAAAATTGTCATCCCTACCGATCAGCCACACCTCCAATGTCTTGGCCCCTTAGGGGATCCAGATCCCACCGATCTTATTAACGCAGAAACAAATAGAATCCCCTTTGGAGCCGAGAAATTTTCTCTGGATCTGTGGAAGGACACCTTCCGTTCCTGGACCAGTCCTACCATGGGATGGAAGGATTGATTTTTGAGAGTCAGCCACTCAAATGAAGTCCAGTGGGGCGAGAGAAAACTGGACCAATGCATCAGGCTGTCCATTGCCAATATGCATAGGAATGAGTCACTGCTGATAGCTACATCATATTTCTGGTCAGACACACTCAATGCTTTTGTCTTTGGCCACGGTCCTGCTTCCCCAACACTTGCCGATGTGGTCATGCTTATTGGCTTAGATGTATCTTCTGCCGATAGCACCCACTTTTTTGATACCAAACCCAGTGCTAAAGTAGAAACTCGTTCCATCGGCGGTTGGTCAGGGTACATCAAGAAATACAAATGAACAGGCCCTGTGAACATAAAGGAACAGACCAGCTTCCTGAACATGTGGTTGGACAAATTTGTATTTTGTGGTCGATCGGCAGGACCAACTTCTGTCTACTTAGCAGCAGCAGAAAGATTAGCCAATGGCGGCCGATTTCCCCTTAGCCGATACCTGCTTGGCACGGCTTACCACCTCCTTCATCAAGTAACCAGGAAAGTCCTGCTCGGCCAGCCCATCGGCAACTTGGGGGGTCCCTGGTGGTTTATAAATATGTGGCTTAGTCTCCACATGCACAAGCGTCTTGAGTTTGGCCTCTTCGCACAGCGCTTCCCCAGGGATATAACCGAGGATTATGAAATGGATGAAGAAGAATCGGCAACTCGCCCTCCTCTAATTTTTGGCGAGGCTATCATAGTTCTGCCCGGTACAGGAGGCAATGCAGACCAGGTCAGCCAATTCTTCCAAACCCTGTATGAAGGCTTGACCAGAGAACAGTGAGCATGGATGCCTTATGAAGATCCAGACACCATGTTCCCTTTGGTCTTCCATCCGTTCAACAACGCTCTCAACAAGGACCACGAAATGATGATGGCACTGATCACTCCCAGAGCTATTCCAGTAAACTTCTTCGGCAGTGGGAAAACCTCCAACCAAACCTATGAGTTTTACAACCCATCGGCACTAGCTCGTCAACTAGCCTTCGGCCAGCTGCCGATTGCACTCTGTTATGCCGATGTAATAAAACCCAGGGAAGCCATCACTAACCTCCTCGAGTGGATCCGAGTAGCCCAGCTGTCATCGAATGCCAATACAGAAGCAGATCTATCAGAGTGGATCCCGGCCCTCTTCATTACTCAGGCGTACAAACAATGGTGGGAGGAATGGAAGGAACATTTGTTCTGCAAATCGGCTCTTACGTACCGCGGCATGATCGATCCCCAGTACAAAGTTCCCGATAATACTGTAAGTATTTTCAAACCAATGTCTCAATTCTTTCAGTTTTATTTCCATCGGTAACTCACTTTCTGTATCATATTGCAGGTTGACAACGCTCCCCCATCGGTCAGCAGGAGTGGCAAGCCGATTGATCTTTTTCCATCAGGCGCGATCTCCTCAATCGGCAACAATGCTCCTACCTTGGCTGCCATAATGCACCGAGGTGTACGTCTGAAAAAAGTTACCACCAAACATTCAAGGACATCTCCATCGGTAGCTACCTCCACTTTAGCATAGGCCTTCAAGGTAATTATTTGAACCCCTTTCATTCATACCGATTCCACTCTCATATCTGTTATACTTGTACTTACAAATCTCACTCTTGATACAGCACACTGGCGCATCGGCAAGGACCGAAAGTAAAAGTGCTGATGTCCCCCAGTCCAGCCAGCCGAAGAGAAAAAGTGCCAAGAATACCAGAGCACAAGCAAAGCGCCAAAGAGTAGCAACGCCTTCTCCTCCCCCGGTATCTCCAATCTCGGTAGAATCTTCTCCCTCTTCTTCAGAAACACAGACACAGCAGGTATCACCTCCTTCCCAGCCACAAGAAGCACCTCAAGTGGAAGAAACCCAACCAGAAGAGCCCCAGCCAGAAGTACCTCAGCCAGAAGACACATCGGCTGACATGCATGAGCAAACTACCGATCTAGCAGGTTCCATTATATCATCGGTAGTTTCTTCAATCCAGACAAGCACTGCTCCTCCTCAAGGTAATATACCTTTTATAAAATCATTGCCGACGAACTTATTTTCCCTGTCTTATAATTAGTTCTGTTATTCTTTCAGCTGACATAGTCCCATCGGCAACCCCAGCCGATCAGCCTGTAGTTCCATCGGCATCTTCCAGTCAGAGGCGAGAGATTGCTTTGAAACAAGTAAGCCATCCAATCTCCATCGGTATTACTCGTCAATACTCAACCATGAAATGACTTACTTTATTTCTCCTTCAGGAACAGGATTCTCCCGATAGTTTGTTCTCCTTTGCCATCGACATCTCCGAAGATGAAGGTGAGGAAGCAAGTTCCTCTCAGGCAGTTGGAATTACATCGGCAGAGATCAGGGCAAAATTGGAAGAATTGTCGTCCCGCCTCCATCAAGACACAACCCAACTAGTCGATGATTCTGATCTGGCCAAGGCTTTGTTCAAGACCCTTAGAGGCCAAATCCCCGCCGATGCTGAAGAAGTTCTCTTTCAAGCAGCACATCTAGAGAGCCGTCAACTGCAGTACCAGAGGGCTACCCAACGTCTTGCTGATAGAGCCGCTCATGCCCAGCTCTCTGAGGAGATGATGAAGGTGAAGCTCCTTGTCGATGAGAAGCACAAGAACATCAGCATCTTAAAGTCCTCAGGAGATGCTCTGAAGCATAAGATCTCTGATTTGTCAGCAAAGAGAGAGGCCATGTTGGCAGAACTCAAGCAAGTGGAAGAAGCCTTGTCCCGGCTCAACAAGAGGAGAACCAGCTGCCTGAGGTGATCAAGCATCTTGAGCAAGAGCGAAACGTCCAAGCCCGCACGGCGCTGCAAATGAAGAAGAAGTTCAAGCCGGTGGAAGGCTCCGCCGATGAAGACATCCAAGAGATAGAAGCAGCCAACCAAATCTGCCTGCGCGCTATATCGGCAATCCAGGCGCTGCTAACCATGTGAGCTCTTCATCGGCAATATACTTGCCCCTTTCTGCTTTCCAAACTTCCTGATGTTTAGTCTAGCCGATAGGACTATTATCGGCACCTTCTAAAACATTAAGTCCGGCCCCAGACACATTCTGATCCAGCCAATAGGAGTGTTATCAACACTTAAACTTTTATGCATCGACCCATATGCTTGGGTAATACTTCTTTAGATACTTGCCATTTAATGCTCTGGGAAATTCGACCCCTTCAAGGGTTTCTAAAATATAGGCATTACCAGGAGCCGAACGACTTATCCGATAGGGACCCTCCCAATTGGGAGACCACTTCCCAAATTTCGAACTTTTAGTCCCGATCGGTAAGATTAGCTTCCATACTAAATCTCCATCGGCAAACTCCTTAGCTTTTACCTTCTTATCATACCATCTAGCAACTCTTTTCTTATTCTCTTCTATACTCATCAAAGCCCTTAGTCGATGCCCTGCTAGATCATCCAACTCGTCTGTCATCAAAGCAGCATAATCATCGGCAGCCAATTGATCTTGAAAAGATAGTCGCCTAGACCCAGTCTTGACTTCCCAAGGCAACACTGCATCATGCCCATATACCAATTGATAAGGTGAAACTTTAGTCGATCCATGACAAGCCATCCGGTATGACCATAAGGCCTCATTTAGCAACGTGTGCCACCTCCTAGGATTTTCCTCAATCTTTCGTTTAATAAGCTTAATAATTCCTTTGTTAGATGCCTCAGCCTGCCCATTAGCTTGAGCATAGTAAGGAGAAGAATTTAATACTTTAATTCCCATACCGATTGCAAATTCATCAAACTCTCCCGATGTGAACATAGTACCCTGATCGTTAGTAATGGTTTGAGGAATTCCAAATCGGTAGATAATATGCTCTTTCACAAATTCAATCATATTGGCCGATGTAACTTTCTTCAAAGGAATAGCTTCAACCCATTTGGTGAAATAATCGGTGGCAACCAGAATAAATTTATGTCCTTTGCTGGATGGCGGATAAATCTGGCTGATCAAATCAATTGCCCATCCCCGGAACGGCCAAGGCTTAATGATAGGATTCATGGCCGATGCAGGTGCCCTTTGAACATTGCCAAACTTCTGACATCCTTGACATCCTTTGAAATACTTAAAGCAATCCTCAAGTATAGTCGGCCAATAATACCCATTTCTCCTAATCATCCACTTCATCTTAAAAGCCGACTGATGTGTTCCACATACCCCTTCATGGATTTCTCCCATCAAACTCTTAGCTTCATCATCACCTAAGCATCTGAGAAGAATCCCATCAATAGTTTGATAATACAATTCATCTTCGAGGAGCACATACTTGGTTGCTTGAAACCGAACTCGTCTTTCAACTTTCTTAGATGGATCCTTTAGATAATCAACGATTTCCTTTCTCCAATCATCGGTACCAATTGCCGATACTGCATTAATCATAGGCTGATATCCTGAGGCATGCTGAGCCAACCGATTGGCCTCTTCATTATGCAATCGAGGAACATGCTCTAACCGGAAATCCTTAAATTCCTTCAACAGTTGCATACTCCTTTCATATAAGCTATCAAGATCTCACTTCGGCATTCATAGCTCCTAGCCAATTGATTTAGAACTAGCATAGAATCCCTGAAGATCTCAACAGCATCAGCATGAACTTCCCTCAGCAATTCCAAACACTTTATCAAAGCTTGATACTCAGCTTGATTATTTGTGGACGTGGCAACAATCGGCAAGGAAAACTCATACTTCCTTCCCCGAGGGGAAATTAATACTATGCCGATTCCTGCCCCCCGGTCACATGTGGATCCATCAAAGAAGAGCGTCCAAGGTACAATTTCCAAAGCCCCCACTGTACCGCAATGTTGAGTTACAAAATCAGCCATAATCTGTCCCTTAACCGCTTTAGCCGATTCGTAACGCAGATCGAATTCTGACAGCGCCAAAATCCACTTACCGATCCTGCCACTCATGATCGGTATAGACAGCATGTATCGGACCACATCATCTTTGCAAATAACCGTGCATTCGGCCGATAGCAAATAATGCCTTAACTTAGTACAGGAGAAGTACAAGCATAAGCACAGTTTCTCAATAGCCGAATACCTGGTCTCAGCATCAATCAACCTCCTGCTTAAATAGTAAATCACACGTTCCTTCCCTTCAAATTCTTGAATTAAAGCTGAACCGATGACCATCCCATCGGTAGATAAATACAATCTGAAGGGTTTCCCTTGCTGAGGTGGAATCAGAACTGGAGGATTTACCAAATAATTCTTGATTTCATCTAGGGCCAACTGTTGCTCTTTCCCCCAAACAAACTCTTGATCGGCTTTCAACTTAAGCAAAGGACTGAAAGCACGAATTTTACCAGACAAATTAGATATAAACCTTCTGATAAAATTTACCTTGCCGATTAAGGATTGGAGCTCAGTCTTGTTGGTAGGGGCAACTATTTTGCTAATAGCATCAATGGATCTTCGACTAATTTCAATCCCCCTTTGATGCACCATGAAACCAAGAATTTGTCCTGCCGATACACCAAATGCGCACTTATTGGGATTCATTTTCAAACCATGCTTCCTTGTGCATTCTAACACCTTTCGCAAATCGGCAAGATGCTTTGTGAAGTCTCCAGACTTGACCACCACATCATCAATATAAATTTCCACCAGCTTGCCGATGAACTCATGAAATATAAAATTCATGGCTCTCTGATAAGTAGCACCAGCATTCTTCAAGCCAAAGGTCATGACTATCCACTCAAACAACCCAACATGACCAGGACATCTAAATGTGGTCTTTGGAATATCTTCTTCAGCCATGAATATTTGATTGTATCCTGCATTGCCATCCATAAAGCTGATAATCCGATGCCCAGCCACAACATCAATTAGCAGATCGGCAACCGACATTGGGTAGCCATCCATCGGCGTAGCCTTGTTAAGATTCCTGAAATCAATGCAGACCCGAAGCTTCCCATTTTTCTTATAGACTGGAACAACATTGGAAATCCACTCGGCATACCGACACTGCCGAATAAACTTAGCTTCAATAAGTTTGGTTATTTCGGCCTTAATATCAGGAAGAATATTAGGATTACATCGGCGAGCTGGCTGCTGATGTGGCCGAAATCCAGACTTGATAGGCAACCGATGTTCAACAATCGATCGGTCCAAACCAGGCATCTCAGTATAACCCCAAGCAAAGCAATCTTTATATTCCTTTAACAAATCAGTCAACTGCTGCTTACACTCAGAATTTAATTTAGCACTAATAAAAGTAGGTCTAGGTTTATCACCACTACCTATGTCTACTTCTACCAAATCATCGGCCGATGTGAATCCCTGGCCTAATTTTCCATCATCAGCGAACCTATCCATTAAAAACCTTCATCAGAACTGACTGCTTGGATCGGTGGAATTTCATAATCAGCAACCTTGAGAAAATCTTTCTTCCAAACTTCTCCTGAAATACACCTAGTTCTTTCATAGGTGTCTGCCTCTGCGATGCAATAACATAGGAAGAATCTCCCAGGACAATTTCAATCTTGTCACCTACCCACTGGACCAAGCATTGGTGCATATTTGATGGTATGCAACAATTGGCATGAATCCAATCTCTCCCTAGCAGCAGATTATAAGCACCTTTCCCACTAATCACAAATAAGGTTGTCGGCAAGGTTTTGCTGCCGATGGTCAACTCAACGCATATTGCCCCCTTAACTGGAGACACATTCCCTTAAAAATCTTTGAGCATCATATCGGTCTTGGTCAAATCCTGATCTCGTTTCCCAATCTTTCGATATACTGCGTATGGCATGATATTGATAGCAGCACCACCATCAATCAAAATCTTGGTCATTGGCTGACCATCCACTCTTCCTTTAACAAACAGAGCCTTAAGATGTTGCCTTTCATCATCGGCAGGCTTTTCAAAGATAGCCGTCATCGGATCTAGAGCCAGCTGAGCTATCTGGTCGGAAAACTCCAACTCATCATCGCTGGATGGCGCAAGGAATTCCTTCGGCAACATAAATACCATGTTGACACCTGCCGATGGATCTTTTCCCTTAGGATCTAATTGTTGCTGATCTCCAGACTGGCCAGAGTTCTCGCCTTTGCTTAACTCCTCTCGCCTCTCGCGCTGCAACCTTCTCTTCTGCGTCCTAGTCAACCCCTCTGGACACCATGGAGGAAGTTGCTGCTGCCTTACCGATGGGCGATGATTCTCCCTTGACTCCATCCGATAAGTATTGGCGTCCCTGCAGAAGATGAACTCATCGGGAACCCGTGCATTAGCCATCTCTTCAAGTTCTTCTTGGTTCCTGGAAAATATTCAACACGATCGCCGAGCCTGTCATGCACACTGAGCCTGCCCCCCAGCCGATCATGAACGGACGCTCTCCCCCTAATCGGCCCATTGAATCGCCGATCATCATCGCGATAGCGCCGGTCAGATCTGTCATACCGATCATAACCATTGCACTCAGGACAATCTCTGACAGTAGGAAGCTTGATATTTTCCTCCTAACAATGGATGAAGAACGGACAATTCCAGTGATCCCTATGCCAGTTCCACTCTTGTCGGCGTCTTTCCTTTTCCCGATGATATTCTTCTTGCTGGCGCAGATACCGATCCTCACACTGCTGCCAAGTCTCCCGAGGCCTTCTGTGAGTTATTACAATACCGAATCGGGGTGGCCTTCCTGAGTTAGTTCCCTCCTGGATTTAGCCTTTTCCCTTGGCATCGGCAGTAGTGATCTGATGCTGAGGATCCACCGATGCACTCCTTTCAGCTGCTTCCGATGTCAAGACCTTGGCCTTTCCTTTAACATCCAGCATGTTCGTTGGGAAAGGATATTGATCAATCTTCATCGGCTTCTGAGCTTTAGAGTTATCGAATTTGATCCTTCCAGACTCTATAGCCGATTGCAATTGTTGTCTAAAAACTTTGCACTCATTGGTGCCGTGAGAAGTCGCATTGTGCCATTTGCAGTACTTCATCCTTTTTAATTCTTCAGCCAATGGGATTACATGATAGGGTGACAATTTGATTTGACCTTCCTAAAGTAGAAAGTCAAATATCCTATCGGCCTTGGTGATGTCAAATGCGAACTTCTCTCGCTCTTTATGCCCAAAAGGACAAGACATCGGCTTCTTATTCTTCACCCATTCTGCTAAGCCGATGACTAGTTCTTCATCAAAGTCCGAGCTTGCCACTTCATCCACAAAAGATACCTTTTTATTCCATGCTCTCATGGGCTCAAAAGGCCTGATATCTTGATCAGAAATTCTCTGCACCAAATGACTTAAGATTTCGAACTCCTGAGATGCATATTTGTCCCTGATGTGTGGCAACAAACACTGGAAAGCCAAATCGGCTAGCTGCCGGTCATCCAGAACCAGGCTATAGCATTAGTTCTTGACTTCCCGTATCCTTTGCACAAAACTTTCAACCGATTCATCATTGCGCTGCTTCAATTTGACCAAATCGGTGATCTTCTTCTCATGGACCCCAGAAAAGAAGTACTTATGGAATTGTTTCTCTAGATCAGCCCAAGTAATCACTGAGTTGGGAGGTAATGATATGAACCAGGTGAAAGCCGATCCAGATAATGATGACGAGAACAGGCGAACCCTTAACTCGTCCCTGTTAGCAGCTTCTCCACATTGGATGATGAACCTGTTGACATGCTCCATTGTTGATGTATCATCCTGCCCTGAAAACTTAGTAAAATCTGGCACTTTGTACCGATTTGGAAGTGGGATTAAATCATAAGCAGGAGGATATGGTGTCCGATAAGAGTATGTGTTGACTTTGGGTTTTATCCCAAATTGGTCTCTCATCACCTCAGCAATCTTATCGGCCCAATAAGCATCGGCATCTTGCCGATGAGGCGGTTGCGGATCCGGCACCTGCTGGTAAGCTTCCACGTGTCTGTGCGGTGCACGATCTGCATGGAACATTGGGTTGATCAATTGGCCACCCATCCACTGACCACCAAACTGTTGCCCGCCGATCTACTGTCTGCTGATTTGCTGCCCAAGATTCATCAGCTGGTTGGGCAATCCTTGGTTCTGGATCCCGAGATAGATCTGGCCTTGTTGAAACCCGGTAGCCTGATGATTTTGTTGTTGCATTTGCGGAAAGACTTGCTGCCCAAGCCCTCCACTATTAGCGTTCATCGGCATAGGCCCTGCCGATGACTGGTAATTGGGTATCATCATTGAATTGACATACCCTGGCTGAGTCAAAAACCTCTATTGCATCAGCATTGATTCTGCCGATGCGTTAGGCATCTGGAACGTTAGAGCTTAAGAATTCCCAGTGTAAGGCCTTGCAGTAGTGGTTGTAGTATACTGGGGACTCTGATTCATCGGCATATTTGGAGGTGCCGATGCCATAGGAGCCTTGCCTCTCATATCAGCCGCCTGGGACGTACCAGGTGTCTTCAACGTGAACTCTGGGGGCATACCAAAACCCCACCAGTTAGGAGGAGGAACCTGTCCTGACATTGCCGATGCCAACAGATCTGTAGTAAGCTTGATCGACTCATCTGATGTCGGTGGATTGGTTGTCATCGGCGTAGATTGTGCATTAGTGACTCCTAACGTACTTGGAGGAACAACAGTTTCTGTGCCCGCAGCGGCTGTAGCAGCCGATGGAGCTATGACTACTGGTGATCCTGGCTGATGATGAGAAGGGCCCACATAATTTGGTGGCAACTGTCCTTCCTTGAAAGTTCTAGCCACGGCATTGAAAACCGTATTGGACAGCACACCAGCTTGGTTGATCAAGGCACGGTTGATAGCACTATCGAATATGTCTTGGAGTTTACCAGGACTGGCTTCAAAAGTAACCTGCCAAGGCATCGGCAGCGCTTCCTTCTGGATCACTTCACCGCTCCTGTTTATGCTGAAGGCCTTGAGACATTGTTGCTTGTAATCCTCCATAGCCTTCACAATAGCTTGCTTCTGCTCATCTTTGAGGCTAGCTTCTGTCACGGGGATGACGTTCTCCAAGTCAAACTCAGTAGTCGACATGTTGATCTTGATCTTGAATCTGGTCCCACTGGGCGTGCCAAAAGATGTGTTGATGCAAAAGCTGATCTGCAAACACAAAGGGCTAATACCCGATTCAAACGTTAAGGCGTGCCAGCCGATTTGACCTTACTATCGGCAAAGGTGATAACTCGAATACTTTGGTCCCGACAACAGCGATGCGCCCGGATGCCACGGTCAAGAGGTATTCACACGAAACTTGAGAATACGCCGAGCTTAAGTCGACGAACTCCTAAGAACTCGTAATAAAAAGGAAAATATATGACGAAGTCGTCGAAAAAGTAGATGCTGGGATATGAGTAAAAACGTGTGTTTGATTGATTGATAGATGTCTCGATTCAAGGCCCTAGGGTCCACATTTATACCCTGCTCAAAGAGCTACAACCAGACACGACCAGAATTCAAATTCCAAATTTAAACAGAATCCGTGTACAAAACGATTTAAATAACTAAGGAAAACATAAAACTATCCTGCCGTGACAAGCTGGGACACCACCACGGACCAATTGGCAACCTCCAAGTTTTCCTTCCACGTCATCGGCAGACTCCCCATCGGCAACGATTAATACTGGCCATCGGCATAAACACATCACCACCCATGGACTTAGCCACATTCAGCTGTCTCCTCATCGGCAACCACCCTTATCGGCAACTCTCCTACAGACCAATCACTATTGCCCTTTCTTGCCGATCTACACTCTACCGATCCTGGGTACGTGTCCAAAAAACGGTGTCAACATCTTCATTTACACCACAACATGCTAAAACTATAAGCAATTTTTGATAGTATGCTTCTACTCCTTTATCTCTTTGTTTTAAAGTTTATAGTTTTAGATGTAAATCATGTTGGTAATAAGGAGGAACAAAATGAGATTTCATACGTTGCTTTAAAGCATTCCAAGTTTGAGACACAACAACAGTATTATTAGCATTGCAAAGATCACTCTACCAAAACAAAGCAAAATTAGTAAACTCAATAGTAGCAAGTCTAACTATATTCTCAGTAGAAACATTATGAGAATCAAATATTTATTGAACAGCAAGCTCCCAATCTAAGTATGCCTCGGAATTAACATTACCAGCAAAAGAAGGCAGGCTAAATTTCATTTTAGCAAAACAATCGCTATTACCATGATTATTACCTCCCATACCATGATGATTGAAATTGTAGCGATGACAGTTACGTGCATCATTGTCCGCATCCGCAACTTCATGATCGGATACTTCTACATCCACATCAGCATCTTCATCATCACCATGATGAGATGGAGGGCCTTGCTCAATCTGTTCAATGCAGGTGACCAGATTATTCACATTGCACGCAGCTTATTCATAAGATTGTGTTGTTTAGTGATGAACGTTGTAAGCTCGCCTTTGGACACACAATCATTGAAATCCGTCAGAGATCCTGTCATGTTTAGAAAATAGGAAAAGACAACAACAAAGTATTATCCCTATCAACTAAAGGGAACCAAGTGGTGGTGGTGAAAGAAGAATTCAAAATCACAAGTAGAAGTAAAACCAAATTGGCAAAACAATCTATTGTTGAGTATGAGTAACACTTGCAAGATGAACGTGTGTTGACAGAAGTATATGTAGAGCTTTGGAAAGACACAGTATGATTAGCAAGGATTAGCAATTAACGAGTGCAGATTTAGCTAACTTCAATAAGTATCCAAAGCATAAATCATAATTGCTAGATAAGATATGTCTAGATGTAGCACAACAAGGTGAAACAAAGGATAATGGAAAGAACTCATAAAACAGCAAATAGGGCAGATTTTTCCTTTTTCGTGAATGTACCCCGGATTTCCAAAAGGCACTAGTAGGAATCAAACTTTTTCTATTTTTAAGTATTTTTTATATTTTTCTCTAAACAAGGATCACAAAAGTTGCAACCACAAAAATTGGCACTTACAACTGAGGTGGGATGTGGTCTATAGAAATTCAGCAAGTTCTCTGAAAAGCGTGCAAAAACTTTGTCCAATTTTTTCTTTATTTTCCCATATTTTGGCAATTTTGATGAGACCAAACAGGGCTAAGCCAAGTTTTGGTCAGCTCCAAATGGTGTCAAGAAGCTGCTGTAAACATTTCAGATTTTTCTAATAAACGAGTGAAACATTATGCCTATTTTACCGAATGTATCTCAAGTTATGTTTTTCCGAAAGGCACAACACGGTGGTGGCGGCAGTTAGGGCAAAGCATCCCTAAACTCCAACACCGATCACAAGATCAGTCGTCCCTGTAACTAATAGCAGTAGGTATTCGCCTGATGATGTAAGGAGGGCTACGATGCAGGCAAAATAACAGTGGTTGGCAACCTATTATCTAGAGTTAGCGTGGCGACGAGAGATCACACAAGGCGGCTAGTGGGGGCAAGTCGAATAATATGGTGGCTTCACTTGTTCTTTGGGAACAGTGGATGGGATAGTGGCGGAAATAAAGAACAGCAATGGTGCAATTGAACTACAACGATGAACACAATTGAAACCAGCAACTAGACTCAACCACGGACACAAACACAACAAAGCAAATCTGAAAACAAAATTGCTAGGCACAACAGGTGATAGGACATTGGAAATTGAAATATTTTTGGGCTTTTTGTGGACTCTAGGTAATAAACAATTATGAATCTAAGGCAAATGAGATTATACCTCACGGTAAACATGAAAGATCTTATACCAATTGATGAGTACAGGCCCGATCTTCCGAGAGGTAACTGGTAAGTCCAATTTATGGAGTTCTCGATGTTGGTGATCTGGCTTCAAATCAGCATGATTCAAATCCTACAACCGTTACACCACTTCTCTGTTGGTTATCCACCAAGCACAACTTGATTGACCTCGCAAAGAAGGCTTTTCGTGCAAGTGAATCAAAGAACACAAGCAATAACGTTTAAACACGCAATCTAAAATTGCGAATATGAAAAACACGATTATCAATAGAGGGTTCAAGAACTCGATTCCAAAGGACTAATCGACAAAGTGGAGAAGATCAAGAATAGGGGACCTGGATCACTATGAAAGGATTTGTCACCACAGTTACAAGGAACGATTCAATTTCACGATGAAAAACTAAACTCTAATCAAAACCTGAGTCTCAACAGCGGTGGCTATATGTAATAGAAAAGAGAGGCGTCCTAGGGTTCAAAGGCATCCCAGGGTCTCAACAACTTGGGCTTAAGATCCGACTTGATACATGGCCAGGTTGGCCCAAAATAGGGGATGCAGCACCTTGCTGTGGTCAGAGAGATTAATCCATGGGCAATCTAGAGCTAGGACTAGATCCAAAATGACAGCGTCGTCGCTCCCTATCCAACGAGTCCAAGATCTCCCCGTTTCGATGTCGTATGAAGAAGTTATAATCGAAACATTGACGACATGTCTGCCAAAACCGAGGGTGATGTGGTAGCTGAGTTGGAGATGAGTAGCAACTTCGAAAAGATGATGGTGTAGGCATGTCTAGTGTGGCGATGTCCTCACCATCCTCCTCTCTTGAATTGGAGTCATCCTCGACTCCATCTTGGCGATGTCCTCATCACCGAGGTTTTTACGCCCGACACTCATGGCCTTGACTATTATGGAAGAATTGAAGAAATATATGAACTTCCATTCCATGCTCGCACAAATCTTCATCCTATGATATTCAGATGCCATTGCTTTGATCCTAGAGTAATGAAAAAGACCCCTCATCTTGGCCTAGTCAAAATTCAACAAGATTCCATCTATCCAAGAGACAATGTCTACATTGTGGCACAACAGGCCACATAGGTTTATTATACGTCATATGCATGCAAAACCAGAGAGGATCTTACGGGTTGGTTTGTTGTGCACAAGGTATCACCACACAGTCAACTACCTGTACGAAACGATGAATATTACAATTTCAAGCCCAACACATATGATGGAGAGTTCTTTCAAGAAGATGGGCTACAAGGGAGGTTCGAGATAGACTTAACTAACGCGATAGGAATGGATGCAGACTGTGAAATAGTTGATGACGATGACACTAGAGATGAGGTGAAAAATTCAAAGGACATACAAATGGTTGATCAGTTACGTCTAGGCAATGGCAATGAAGACAACACTCCTCCTTCAGATAATGTTGATTATGTCAACATGGTTGATAGTGATGATGAGACTTAAGATCGAGCTAATGCCGATCATGAAGATTATTTATAATACACATGTAATACTTTGTAATTTTGTAATTATGCTTTGTTTTTTTTGCATCTATTTCTAATTAACTCTATGTTCATTTTAGTTGCAGGTGATTGAACAAAAATGTGAGGGCCGTCAAAGGAACCTGAGCTCCTTCTACCCTAGAGAACCCACTCGAGGGGGCGAGGGGTAGCACGAGCCGTTGGACACGAGGATGAAAAGGAGGGCTAGAAGGACTAGGAGAGACTCATCTCCTGTCATGCCTATGGTCGAGGAGGAGGAAGAGGAGGTGGAGGCCATGGACGAAAGGGAGTAGGAGGCAGTTGAGGGGGAGCAGGAGGTGGTCAAGGGGGAGGTTGAGGTGGATGAGGACGAGAACAAGGCGAGAGGTTCCACTTCCTCTAGTATGTCAAGTGTCTACTTGCGAGGTCCCACGACCCTAAATCCACTATCATACCCTCTTCAACACCCAATGATTTGTCTCGATGGGCAAAGGTAAGTTATTTTACATGTTATCACTAGTACTTCATATGATATGTTCAAAATTAATATAGAAACTAATATGTTTTCTTAATCACTTGTGGAAGAATTGGAAGATTATGTCGGGATGTGTGAGGACCTACCTTGTCAATGGCATCCTAGGTCTCATGTGAAAGACCCACTTCCCTTGCTTAGTCACATATGCCAAGAAGCTCGAGCTAGCCTTCACGTTTGCCCACTACAAGGCTGCCCCTAATGTGGAAGCTAGCAATAAGGCAGCGCTTGTCATTCGAGAGTTTTGGGTAAGTCTTCCTCGCACTACATGGCTCAATACAACGTATTGATTGGACTTATATGAGGGCATTATGTCTGTGTAGGAGTACTACAAACTCAAGGAGGGATTTGAAGGCATAGTGGACGTGGTGCTTGCCAGAGCTTGCAGAAAATGCATGGTGGACATCCATTATGAGGCATGCATCCAAGCCTGGAGAGAGGGTCACCAAGAACATTAATATTGATTTCTTTTGAGATTAGGCTTAATTTGATGTTCTTATATGTGAAATACTTGATGACATGTAGATGAGGCCCTGGTGGTGCGACGTGTACCCCGCGGGTTGGGAGGCGATGTTGGACAGGTGGTTGGCCCCCAAGTGGGCTTAGGCACATGAAGTTGCCCGACAGCGGTGTTTGTTGATGCCGGTATACTACACCATTAAGGCAACCATAGCCTCACTGGATACGCCCAAGCATAGGTACATGGTCATATTTCTATTCAAATGTTCAATTATTTCTGATTTGTACTCATCTTGTTGTATTTCTCGCACTCGGCGTCACATGGTGGCCAAGAGTGCTCTCAGTTCACTACATGTGCCATGGCCCACAAGGGCAAGGCAATGCCCGACATCTCCTTCAACCTAAACAACCCACCCGAGGCATACACCAACATGAGCATCTACGACTATGTTAGTGACTACATGTTGTTGACAAGGTCGATCCGTGGGCAAGACTACGATCTAAGCACTAACGACATTGATGGAGAGACTGTCATGAGGATTGGAGAGGCAAGAAGCATGGGCGATACTGGCTTGGTAACGGTGTCATTGACACACCCTCTACTCCCAGACTCTCCTAGATCCAAGCACGGAACACGAGCATGTGCTCAGGCCCGCCCATACACCTACGACCGAACACTGCATAACAATCGGTTGATGCACTCTAGGTTATTCAAGTTCTACTCATCGTACATTGATCTTTACACAACTTTATTACCTTTGCAATATTGTAACACTAGCTTCGTATTATTGTAGGCCTAGTTGGAAGCGGCAAAAAGGAGGAGCGAGGAGTTGGAGGCCGAGCAGCAGAGGATGCTTGCCTAGATGGTGGCCAAGTGGGCCTAGCGGTAGGCCAAGCAGGAGTTCTAGCTTATCTAACTATGCAAATTAGTGAAGCAAATATATCTGCTATCATTCTAGGGACCCAAACCGGATCAACCGAATGAGCCCTAAATTTGTTGGGCATCATGTGCAACTTAAAATCAGAATTTAATTATGCAAACTAAATTAAAACTGCTCATTGTTAGTTTTGCGGAGCGTCCATCAGAGTTGCCAGAATGTCCGTCAGACCGATTGTGTAGAACTTAGACTCTTCAGATCACCTCATGTCCCGGCAGACAAGGGGATGGGAGGAGACACTACTACAAAAAATTATTTACCGTGACCTTTTCGAAACCCTCTCCGTGGCAGGCACAAATATAAACTGCTTCGGTTAACCGAGGCGGTCACATTTTGTTAACCGAGATGGTGACAAGAAACTGCCTCGTAAAATCCATTAATGGAGGTGGTTATTATAAAAGAGCCTGCCTCCAAAAATAGTTCTATTAGCCGAGTCGGGCCACTTATAAGGCCCGTCTCGGTTAATATTCTCGAGGCCAAGCTGGCCTAGGTGAAGCCCGATAACTCTTTGCAGTATATATGCCAAACCCAACTTCTCACTCCATCCCACTTCCTCACCAGCCGCACTCCCTTTATGTCTCACTCAAACCTGACACTGGCCTCCCTCCCATCCCCTCCTCTCCCTCCCTCTCTTAGTGCGCTCTCTCTCTCACTCCTCTCCCTCCTTGCAGGCGGTCATGGTGCGACCGTGTCCTAGCATCGTGAGCACGAAGGTGTTGGGTATTCTTAACATCATTACCAAAAGTACACTTAGTTTTCTAATTCTGATAACGGTGCCAAAAATGCCAAATCTATCCCTTATATCACTTAAGCCAAGTTGTCATCCCCAGCATGACATAAGAGACGCGGTATTGAAATATGCAATTGCTCATCTAAATAAATAATAAATGGGATCTGCAAGCGCACAGATTAATACCGATGTAGCATTTTAACCGGGAAGTATCCCAGGTATCGTGATTTATATTTTTACCACTAGGAAGGGATTAGTAATCATCAATGTTGATTATAGAATGGAACATAAGATTGAGTATCTATCATTGCATGTATAATTGAGAACATTTATCTAACTCTTTCATACAGGGATAAGTGTCACATAAAGGATATATAAAGTAATGAATAGTGACAAAGATAATTAATCTGATCAGCATAACTTAGCCACATAATAAATATGATAAGCACCTCAATTAGATATTCTAGCAAGTCATTAGCATGGAATTAGGACGAACTACAAGAATATTTCCTAAGTTATTCTTAACTATACACTCTAGCATATCATAGTTAGTGCAATTATACTTAGCAATCATTTACGAGACAAGATTACGCCCATGCATAGTGATATTATCAAGGAATATGAGAAACATCGCAATCACTCCCCTGTAATAATGTTGCTCTACCAGCCCTATACACGAGAGGGGGACTATATAAGAATCAATGAAGTTGTCACTATCATGAACTACCCCGCGATCTGGCATATAGGGTACAATCGCAGATAAATACGTATAAGCACCACGCCTACACAATATCTATCATTTACCCATGGATCCGATGGATAAATGCTATACGATCCTAAGCATGTATATAATTCCAATCTAACTAAGCCAAGTATATAACTATGTTAAACTAAGAACAATATAATTGCGAATATAAACAAGTAGAGCAAAGTCATAAGCAATATATTGAAGTAGAACAAGTCATATTCATAATATCGAAGAACAAAGATGAACAATTGAAGAACAATAGAGAATTACCAAGAATCCTCTTGACAGATCCAGAAACCAATCGAAGATTGACTCCTTCTAGTTCTAATCCTATGTAGCTATGCTAATCTAGATGTCTAATTGATGTGGTGGCTCTAGGCTTGATCAGAGGCTTCTTCTCCCTTGATGAATAATGAGTTAGGGTTGAGAGCTCCCCTCCTCCAGGGGCCAGGGGGTCTGGTTTTATAGTCCTTCCAAGTGAATATGGGCCGTCGGATCAAACCAACATTGATTGAACGGTTATCCTTGATCCTTTAGGTCGGTGGAGCGTAATCCCGAAAGAGGGTTCTGATTGGACTCCAACAGGGGGCGGGCGCCCTAGGCCAGGCTCCGTTCTGCCTCCGCTTCGTTCCCGTGGCTTCTGGAGTCTTCTAGATGTAAGATAATTGCGCGGCACGTTAATATCTCTATGTAATCCCGACGTGTGGGCCTTTCTTCCGTATTTCCTGATAAGCCCCTGCAGAAATAGACAAACACCAAAACTCATGGAATTCTGACAGATAAAACCCTAAGTCTGGATGTTGATTGCATTTGGATCTTTTTCTTTGTTTATTTGATAATTAAATTTGATACTTAAGGACCGCCAACAAACTCCCCCAAGCTTACCTCTTGCTCGTCCCTGAGCAAGGATAATCTCCGCAATGGATTAGAAGTTGTTGTAATGCCTTTAAAAGTTGATGGTACACATGCTTTTAAATAAGATCTCATCTCTGAGTTAGAGTAAACTATCAAGACTTAAAACTTCCTTACTTTATCTTACCATGGGACTTGCAACCGTCACTTCTGTCTTGAGTAGTTAAAAGATAGAACGGTCTAGCCAAGTACCATGTCTCTTATTCTTGATCAGCTATAGCTCTGGAGTTTTTGCAGATTTTCAAATAAAACTCAGAGATTCCTTGTATGACTCTCTTAGATCTCTCTTTTGTGGTATTTCTAGATCCTTACCAAGGCAGTGATGGTAGATCCCTTCTCTCAAAATATGTAGTATTTGTGGTGTAAGGCATAGAGACATTGCCTTCTCTCTCACCCTACTCTAATAAGTCTTTTGATATCTGGAGCTCATAGGTGGGAGATAAAGTATACATACTTACAAGACATTTTGTCGAGGGTATCAGTAAGGGGTACCCTAACTGATGTGTATGACGGAAATACCCATACGCAAGTTGAGGCCTCCAACTCGACGCTCTACCTAGTCACGCGTACGGTCCTCGACGGTCATGGTCTCGAACACGGAAAGAGCGTCCTGCGAATCGATCAGGGCTCGAGCACCGGCTACCGTCGAACACGGAAACGGGCTCGAGCGAATCAGAAGGCGTCGAGCGCAAGGACGCCGTCCGCCGCCTGACGCGGGCACGAGAACCAGGGCATTTAATGCGCCTGTCGCGTTCTCACCTAACCTGCCAGTCACGCGAAGCGTGATAGGGAACAGGCATCCGTCTCGTCATTCTTTTTGCAGCCTTCCCCACCAAACTAGCCAGAACGCAGCAGGACGCAGAAAGTGGGTCGAAACGTCTAATCAAATCCCCCCTCGAGACGCCTAAGGTCAGCGCTCTGGCTGGCGAAGCATTATACGGCGCCGGACCCTCGAGTAGGCACATTTCCTTCCTAGAGAAGGGTCAGGCGTCGACTGACAGCACCACAACTACTCCGACGTATCCGCCGCCGCGACGTACAAGCATGAAACAGCCAAGTCAGTCCGGGATGGCGCACAGGAGCGGGTTTCAGGGGCACGCGTAATCATGATCAAGGCACCAAGACGGGACGGCTCGAGGCCACGCCGGTACGGAGGCCTCGGGTAGGTCAGCGTGCCATACCTCTATCGACCCCTACTCTGACGCCTATACATGTACCCTAGGTCTCTCCTTGGAACTATAAAAGGAGAGGCCTGGGAGCGGATACGGGGGGGAGCGATACCAAAAAACACACCCAAGCCATACGTAGCAGAGCAAGGTCACTCCATCTCCATTCATACCACACTTGTATTCACCCCTGTACAAGCACTTAGGTGCAAAATAATACAAACTCTCCCCCCCCCGCTGGACGTAGGGCCTTCTCTTGCCCGAACCAGGATAAATCTTTGTATCTTTTTGCATCACCATCTGGAAAGGGGAGCACGCATACAATTTTACTAGTTGGTGTGACCCCCCAGGGGGAAAACACCGACACATTTATTGCATAGTCAAACCACGGATCCAAAGAAACAAGTCAATAAGTCAAATCAAGATGTGCATGTGTGGCGAATGAATGGTGTATGGTGGTGACGGTGATAACAATGGTGAAAGTCTAATTCTACTTTTGCTCTTTTGAGGGGATACATACCTTTCTTGCTCTTTTGAAATTTAAGGAAAATGATATGCTCTATATTTTCTTTTTCTTTCCTCTCAGGTGGGCATCTTGTACCCCTAATTCTACTGTCGGACACTTGTCCATTTTTACCTCTCGTCTCACTTTTTTTTCTTTCAAGGTTCTGGGCACTTGCCCCTTTTTATTTCCTCGTATCTTTTTTTAGAGCACTCATCTCTTGAGATAATATAGCAAGTGGTAGTAACCAAGATAACTTGAGCATTTATTTTATAGGGGAAAATAGAAATGTTTTTGGTTATTCTCTCCCGGATTAGGAGTAGAATATTTTTGGGTGGTTCTGGAAATGGGAATGAGTGGATATATGTGGATGCGTACTTCCAGAGTAGAAGCAGCATGTATGAGTGAATGTGCAAGTGAATCCTGATTTAACCACATGACAAGTTCCTAAGGGTCTACACAGCTTGACCACACTCAATGCACATAAGCAGTAAAAAGTAAATGTGTGGCTCAAAGTCTAGCAAGCATACATATATGGTTGTGGTAGGAATTTAAACTCTCATCATACAGGAACTCATCATGTGTTAAAGATTTTCAAAGATAAAATTCTCCAGAATTCTACCATCTCTAGGAACAGATAAACATCAGCTCAACCTTCCCATATCATATTCGTTAACAACTTAGACTTAAGATCAAGTTTTCTTCCCACAAGTTCAGGTTTAGAGCAAGCTTTAAATTATAACAGTTATGTCTAAACTAGAGAGAGAACTCAAGTTTGAAAATTAGGCAGAGCTACTATTCATCATATCCGTGCTAGAGTTTTATTTAGATTCAGTTTAGCATAGCCACTTTATTTATTTATTAAGCACAATAAGCAAAAGATATATATATATATAAGCACAAAATCTTTATTTGGTTTTTCATAGTTATATATATATTTATATTTTAATATAGTATAAGTATAAAGATAGATAGAAATACTTAGCAGGATAAATAGGGGTGCTCTCCCTCAAACTGAATTTTGACGTAATTTCTTCTGATGTAGCTAGCAGGTGGCACAGGTGTATTTGAAAGTCGGCAGTATCGTGACAGCGATTAGAATGTCCTCCGTCTGCTAGTCTTCTTGATTCTTAAATTCTGTGGAGCTCAAATAGACAACAAAGCTTGTGGAACTGATTAGGTGTTAGCATAAATATCTAGCCTTTATCGTGTTGAGCTTCCTCAATTAATGTTACTCTCTATTTTTATATTTTCGTTTTATAAAGCAGAAAAATATTTATTTTATTTTTATGCCACCACAGTGAATGTACTTATGGGTTTTATGCCACTCGTATACTCACATAGGGCTTACTATTTTTTTAACATTTTTATTTTCTTTTTAGGATAGTATGAACATGATTAACTACGTAAACCATTTTAAATATTTGAAAGGGAAAGGATAACTACCAAGTTTACATCTTGGCAAGGCGTTCGGTGTTTTTAAGTCCTCCGAACAGGACTCTCCCTTTTCTCAGTTGTCTTGGGATTCGTTGAGTGGCGTAGTCGGTGCTTCCGGCGGCGCCTCTTCTTCGTGTATAGCCTCTTCTTCGTGTATAGTTATCTTCTCTCTCCACACCTGACTCGTTGCTACAGTCTCCTCAGGATAATTCTGTTCAAGCTGTATGTCCTCAGATCTTATCACTTCTCCTTCGTAGTCTGCCCATCCGTCTTTGATGATTTGCCTCTTCTAATTGCGGTTGCGTCGTATTCTTCTTGTCCTGACCTGCTTAGAGTCTTCAACTATATAGTTAGGGTCAGTAAAATAGCGGCATACCTTCTCTGAGGGTAAGTGCATATAGACTTCTCCAGTTCCAATGTAGATGATTGCTTTAACGGTGCTGAGGAACGGTCTTCCAAGGATGACGAGTGGATCATATTCGTCTTATCCCATGTCAATAACCTGAAAGTCTGTGTAGACAAAATGATCATCTATTTTGACAGGGACATCAGTTATTATACCATTAACCTTTCGAAATGTCTGATGTGCCATCTGGAGCTGAATGTATGTTGGTTTTAGGGGCATGGTTCCGAACAAGAGCCGATAGGTGACTGCGGCCATTATGTTGACGCCTGATCCGGTGTCGCAAAACGTCTTGTAGAAGTTGTATCCATTTATGGAGCAATAGATGCTTAGAATTCCTGGGTCGTCCTTCTTGGTTAGAAACGGTGACTTAAGTTGATGATCTTGACCTTCATGAAATGCAGTGACCATCTTAGCTGACTCGGTCCACACTTGCTTGTTCCTGTTCCTCCTGTTGGTCCTCTTCCTTGGTTCATGTCGAGATTGCTGTGGGATTTGTGTAGTCTTGTTCTTGAAGGAAAATGTCTCCTTCCTCCCTATGATGTAGAAACTGATCTTGGCAGCGCTAGCGTAGATGACAGCTCCCGAGGTGTTTAAGAATGCCCTCCCTAAGATGATGGGTGCCCTCTCATCATTACCTATCTCTATCACCACGAAGTCTGCTGGGACGTACAAGGTACCAACTCGGACACAGAGGTTCTTCAATATTCCCTTTGGGAAACTTAACGCCTGATCTGCAAACTGCAAACACATGGTTGTTTCTAATAAAGGATATGTAAAGATTTTTTCATTGAGTACCCTGGGCATAATGTTGACGCTGGAGCCAAAGTCACAGAGTGCTTCTAGGAAGTCCACCATGCCGATGGAGATCAGGATGACGAGGCGTCCTGGATCGCCTCTCTTGACCGGCAGAAGGTCAGTAGTAACTTCAGTGACGGGGTTACTCCAGTAGTTACCTGCATCAAACATGTCTACAAGATTTGCATATTCTAATCCTTCCGGTTGTGATGGTATACCGGGGTTAGTAGCAGGAACAGCAGCAGCTATTTGATTTAACTGAGATTCAATCATTTTATTAAACCTAATTTGATTCTTGATGGCAGTAGAGAAATTATCCATTCTATTATTTATATTTTCTAGCATTTTATCATTAGATGCCAATTTCTTAGATAGGTTATCCATTAGCTTTCCTTGATTAGACACTAACTCTCTCAGAGGTGGAAAATTATTATTATTGTTGTAAGAATTGTTACCTTGATAATTACCTGAGTAGTTAGGCCTTTGATGATTCCAACCTTGATTTTGTTGATGATGATTGTAGTAGTAGTTGTTGTTGTTGATGTAGTTCACATCCTCAAGCATCTCAGGGCAATGATTGCCTGAGTGTCCAGTATCTCCACACTCCTCACAAGTCATGTGAGAGTCGTAGATGTACATAACTTCTTTCTTATCTCCAGCTCTATCATCGAGCTTCTTCATGAGCAGGTCTAGCTTTGCAGACAGCATGTCTACCTCCTTGAGCTGATGCATACCTCCACCTTTCTTGCGTGTCTGGGTCCTCTCTTCATTCCAGCCTTGATTGGACGCCATCTTCTCTACAAGAGTTGTGGCTTGTGGTATGGCGAGTGATAAGAATGCTCCTCCAGCTGCAGCATCCATGGTTTCTCGGGCACTGTTGCCGAGCCCATGATAAAACGTCTGCATCAGTAGCCAGAAAGTTCATGGAGCAGAGTGCCCACGTAGTATTCTTGTCCTTTGTAGCGTACAACCACTGCTTCGCTCTCCCCAACAGTGAGAATGGGAAAAGGCGAAGTAGTATAGCATCTCTAGGGACTCCTGATATGGTAAATGTGCTGCAAATCTCCAGAAAGTGTTGGAGATGAGCACTAGCATCTTCATGTGCCTTCCCACAGAACTGGTTGGATTGCACCATGTTAATAAGTCCAGGCTTGAGTTCAAAGTTGCCGTTGATCTCTGCAGCAGGTCCAGTGCGGATGTTGTCCGTAGTGGGAGCTGAGAACTTGCAGATTGATTTGTCCGCCATGACTTCGAACTTTGAAGACAAGTTCCGGGTGAAACTTCGGTGATCTTCTTGATTGGATGAAGCTTCTTGCTAAAGTGCTGATGATCTCTTCTTGAGCTTGGCTCTTGTTTTTCTGAATAATGCTTCGGGATTGTCAACAAAATTTCCTGAAAGATGTCTTCTATTCATTCATTACCCTGCATAAGATAAAATAGAAAAATATCGGGGTAAAACTGTATGAGAGAACTGATAAGCTCAATCAGATTAGTGATGCGAATGATCACTCAAAATTCTATATCCATTCCTGATTAGTAATCAACCTTCCCCGACAACGGCGCCAAAAATGCTTGTTGGGTATTCTTAACATCATTACCAAAAGTAGACTTAGTTTTCTAATTCTGATAACGGTGCCAAAAATGTCAAACCTATCCCTTATATCACTTAAGCCAAGTTGTCATCCCCAGCATGACATAAGAGACGCGGTATTGAAATATGCAATTGCTCATCTAAATAAATAATAAATGGGATCTGCAAGCGCACAGATTAATACCGATGTAGCATCTTATCCGGGAAGTATTCTAGGTATCGTTATTTATATTTTTACCACTGGGAAGGGATTAGTAATCATCAATGTTGATTATAGAATGGAATATAAGGTTGAGTATCTATCATTGCATGTATAATCTGATCAGCATAACTTAGCCATATAATAATCTGATCAGCATAACTTAGCCATATAATAAATATGATAAGCACTGTTGACGGTCCTTAATGCTCATATTTAACCATCAACTAATCATGTAAAAGGACCTATATGCAACCAACACCCAGACTTAGGGTTTTATCTGACAGAATTCCAGGAGTTTTGGTGTTTGTCTATTTCTACAGGGGGTTATCAGAAAATACGGAAGAAAGGCCCACACGTCGGGTTTACATAGAGATATTAACGTGCCATGCAATTTTCTATCATCTAGAAGACTCCGGAAGCCACGGGAACGAACGGGAGGCCGATCGGGCACGGGCCAATCAGCTTCAACTTCACGGATCGTGCTCCACCGATCTAAGGGATCAAGGAAAACCGTGCGATTAATGTCGGTTTGATCCGACGGCCCAGATTCATCTGAAAAGACTATATAAGCAAGGCCCCCTGGCCCCTAGAGATCATACTTCTTCTACAGAATCAAAGCTAGGGTTTCAATTCTTCATCCAAGTAGAGAGGATCCCTCTAGTTCATCTAGTTCTAGTTCTAGTTCCTCTAGTTCTAGTTCTATTTCTAGTTAGTTCTAGTTGTAATCTAGAAAATAGGGAGAGAGAAGAGGAGAGCGGAGGAGGAGGAGCCGGATCTGTCGAATCTTCCTCAACATTGTACTTTTGCAGCAACTGGTTCGTTCTTCATTGTTCTCCAGGTTCTTCAATTAATAATCCTGAGTTCTTTAATTACTTTTATTTACATTCAAGTTATTTATTGGATTCCCGCTTGCATCAAGTGCTCTAGTCTTTGCAACGCTAGAGTAGTAATTAATAGATTAGACATGGTGTTTAGTCTTGCAATTACCTGGAATTGCACCCAATCCTGCGGATTGTTGTGGTAGCCCTAGGGTAGTGACAGCCCTAACGGTCGACGTATTCCACCTCGTTCGGATCGGTATTTGTAGGACCGTAGTCAGAGCTTCCTAGCCCCCTTCTCATCTCTTTCTGTGGTTAGTGTTCTGATGTCCCGAAATAAATAATCTTTGAAGTAATTCTTTATTCTTAGATCAACTAGAGAACTCTCAGGAAACTTTCTCTCTTCCCACCAAAAATAATTATATAGTTATCCTTGGGCGATCTTGAATCTTAATTAGTATACTCACGTTCCCTGTAGAAAATCGATACTCTGGAATACTCCCAGGTGAAAGCTACATCGGTATCCGTGCATTTGCGGATTTTTCTGTTTGCGTTTAAAATACCCAACAAGCTTTCTGGCCCGTTGCCGGGGAACGGTAGCTGTGCTAGTTTCAAACCAAGTCGTCCGTGTATCCTTTTTCTTTTCCTTTTTTACCACACTCACCTTACCATTTTTACCACACCACATGGATTTCACTCCTATCTATGAATTCTTTGCTCCAAAGGGCGAGTTATTAGAGCCACCACCATCATCACATCCAATTCTTACAGATGGCTACGACCTCGGCCCTGATCTAATAACCATGATTCAGGAGCAACCCTTCTCTGGGCAAGTAGATGAAGATCCATACACCCACCTTAGAGAATTCGAGCAGTTGTGCTCTTGCCGATCTATTTCTGGCATGACACAAGAAACCCTTAAATGGAAATTATTTCCGTTCTCCCTTTTGGGAAGAGCAAAAAAGTGGTATGCTCATTCTGTAGGAGGCGTTAATGGAAATTGGGATGAACTTCGGGACAACTTTTGTCTCGCTTTCTTCCCACTTTTTCCAATCACTGACCTTAGAATCGAAATTCTTACATTCAAACAAAGAGAGAAGGAAACTTTAGGAGCAGCTTGGGCTAGGTTCACAAGCCATAGCAATTCTGGTCCAAACCTTTCCCTGCCTAACCATGTACTGCACTACCACTTTTATCGTGGTCTAAACAAGGAAGCTGCTCTTCACCTCGACATTGCTTCAGGCGGCTCATTCACACACAAACTCACAAATGAGGGGAGAGCTATCCTAGAGAGAATCCTTGAAAATACCCCTTACACAGGCATTTATGATAAGTTTCCTGAAGAAGAAAAAGAAGTCGAGCCTAATCCTAAACCAAAAGATGAGGAACTTGCAACCGAGTTAGAAATTCCACATGACCCATCTATTAATTTGGTTGTAGAGAAACCTCCTGATAAGGGAATGCAAAACCAACTAAGGGATGATGAACCACCACCTTTAGAGCATCCCTTTGAATTCAAGGAAGATCTTTTTGAAGATTATGGAAATACCTCGAATTTTCCTATCCAAACACGACCTCTAGCAGGGACCACTAAATCCGTTCTAAGAGTAGAATCTGTTGACATAGAACATATCAAAAGCCTTTCGGCTATTCTGAGTTATGAATGGCTAACAGAAGCTGAGCTGTCTCCTGATGTAGCTCGAATCATCACTCCTTCAACCATTCTTCTGTGCCAAATTAGACGGTCCACTAGGAAGGTCCACTACAATCCATATGTTGGGATAAATGTTATTTCTAAGGAGTTAGCTGACACTCTTTATCCCAACGAGTCCATAACCCCATCTCAAAAACTTTTGCAAAGTCCATCTGGATTTATTCTAGAAAGCCATGGGGTATTAAGGGCAGTTCCTGTTAGAATCAAGGACTCTAGAATATGTCTAGATTTTCACATTTTTGACATACCGGAGATTCCTCTCTTGATTGGTAGACCAATCATGAAACTTCTACAAGAACAACCACAACGAGGTCATTTAGACTTCAAGGTTGGGAATTCCACTATTGTTGTTCCTCTTGCTAGATCAATTAACACGATAGTGGAACCCAAACTTGAACCAGATCCTATTGAGGAGATCTTAATACTGACTCAAGAGGAGATGGCCCAACCATTCTTTAATCATGAAGATTTTGTTCAAGAAGAAGAAGAGTTAGTAGAACCCGTTGAGCTAGACAAAAATGAACAACCTTCACCTCCTTCGATAGAGTTCAAACCTCTTCCTTCTGGCCTTAGATATGTCTTTTTGCACAACAACCCAAAAACTCCAGTAATTATCAGTGACAAGCTTTCCGATTATGAAACACAACAACTTGTCACTGTTCTTGAAAGGCATAGATCAGCATTTGGCTATTCTCTCGAAGATCTCATGGGCATTAGTCTCATTCTCTGCACTCATCGTATCCCTATTGATCCCAATTTTACACCTTCAAGGGAACCACAACGGAGACTTAACAATGCTATGCGAGAGGTTGTTAAGAAAGAGGTCCTCAAACTCTATCATGCTGGGATTATTTATCCTATGCCACATAGTGAGTGGGTTAGCCCTATCCAAGTAGTGCCAAAGAAAGGAGGAATGACGGTCGTTAGAAATGAGAAAAATGAACTCATCCCTCAACGAATTGTCACTGGGTGGCGTATGTGTATTGACTATCGAAAACTCAACAAGGCTACAAAGAAAGATCACTTTCTGTTACCCTTCATTGATGAAATGTTCGAACGGCTTGCAAACCACTCTTTCTTCTGTTTCCTTGATGGTTATTCTAGATATCACCAAATCCCAATCCACCCAGATGACCAAGAAAAGACTACCTTTACATGCCTGGATGGAACTTATGCATACCGACGAATGTCGTTCGGATTGTGCAATGCACCAGCTTCTTTCCAATGGTGCATGATGTCTATTTTCTTGGACATGATTGAGAAGATCGTGGAGGTTTTCATGGATGATTTTACTGTCTATGGCAAAACCTTCGATCATTGTTTGGAGAATTTAGATAGAATCTTGCAGCGATGTGAAGAAAAGCACTTAATCCTGAACTGGGAGAAATGCCATTTTATGGTTCAGGAAGGAATAGTGCTAGGACATAAAGTGTCCGAACGTGGTATAGAGGTGGACAAAGCAAAGCTTGAAATTATTGAAAAACTTCGACCTCCCACAAATGTGAAAGGAATCCGTAGTTTTTTGGGACATGCAGGGTTCTATGGACGCTTTATCAAGAACTTCTCTCAAATTGCTAGACCCCTAACTAGTCTTCTAGCTAAGGATGCACCTTTCATCTTTAGTGATGAGTGTCATGAATCTTTTCAAACTCTTAAGAAAGCACTCGTCTCAGCCCCGATTATCCAACCACCTGATTGGAATCTTCCTTTTGAGATCATGTGTGATGCTAGCGATTTTGCACTTGGTGCCGTTTTAGGACAAACCAAGGATAAAAAGCATTATGCCATATCCTATGCTAGCAAAACCTTGTCTGGACCACAGCTCAATTACACTACAACTGAAAAAGAGCTTTTGGCTATTGTCTTTGCTATAGACAAGTTTAGATCTTACTTAGTGGGGGCAAAGATAATCATCTATTCAGACCATGCTGCTCTCAAGTACCTCCTCACTAAGAAAGATGCTAAGCCTCGTCTAATTCGATGGATTCTTCTACTCCAAGACTTTGACATAGAAATCCGAGATAGGAAGGGAGTTGAGAACTCCATAGCCGACCACTTGTCTAGGCTTCAATATAAGGAAACACATGATGAGCTTCCCATAAATGACTACCTAAGGGATGACACCCTGCTTAAGATAACACATGTCGATCCATGGTACGCAGACATCGTAAACTTCATAGTAAAATGCTATGTCCCACCTGGTACAAACAAAAGGAAGTTGCTTCACGATAGTCGTTTCCACCTTTGGGATGAGCCATATCTTTTCCGAGTCTGCGCTGATGGACTCTTGAGAAGGTGTGTTCCTATGGCTAAGGCTACTCAAATTATGGAAAGATGTCATGCCTCGCCATATGGAGGACACTATGGAGCATTCTGGACACATGCTAAAATTTGGCAAAGTGGCTTTTTCTGGCCAACGATGTATGAAGATACAAAGGACTTTGTCAGGAGATGCCACCGATGTCAAAAACATGGGAATATCAGCTCACGAAATGAAATGCCTCTCACAAATAATCTTCAAGTAGAACTTTTTGATGTATGGGGCATTGATTTCATGGGGCCATTCCCTATGTCTGGGAATTGCGAGTATATCTTAGTAGCTGTGGACTACGTGTCCAAATGGGTAGAAGCCCTACCTTGTCGATCATCTGATTCAAAACATGCCAAGAGAATGTTCCATGAAGTAATCTTTCCTCGCTTTGGTATACCCCGGATAGTTATAAGCGATGGAGATTCCCACTTCATCGACAAAATCTACCAAAAGTACCTAGCCGATCATGGTGTTCGACACAACGTCGCAACACCATACAATCCTCAGACTAGCGGTCAAGCTGAAACATCTAACAAACAAATCAAAAATATTTTATAAAAGACCGTAGATGAGATGGGTAAGGGGTGGAAGGACAAACTTCTTGATGCACTTTGGGCATATAGAACTGCATTCAAAACACCCATAGGCATGTCACCTTATCAACTTGTATATGGAAAAACTTGTCATTTGCCTATGGAAGTAGAGTTTAAGGCTCATTGGGCACTCAAGAAATGGAACATGGATCTCCACCTTGCTAGCGAGAATCGTCTGATGCAACTATCTGAGCTAGAAGAATGGAGAGAGAAAGCCTACCACAATTCAAGGATCTATAAAGAGAGAACAAAACGATGGCATGATAAGAGAATCAAGCACAAGGAGTTTAAGCCTGGAGATAAGGTTCTACTATTCAATTCAAGAGTTAAGCTCTTTGGGCATGGTAAGCTACGAAGTAAGTGGGATGGACCATACAAGGTTATTGACACTTCAACTCATGGAGCCATTACCATCCAAAACAACATCGGTAACACTTTTAAGGTAAATGGTCAACGCTTGAAAATCTATCTCGAGCCAAAAAACAACCTGGTAGAGGAACTTGATGTGATTGAATTCATAGAATTGTCACATTAAGCTCTCATAAGCTCTAGACAATTATCTAACCCTTAACATGCTCCACGAGTTTTCTTGTCTATTTGGGTTGTGCAGGATTTTGAGGCTTAAGAAGATTGAGACCAAATATGCAGGCCACAAGAGTGAACGACTATGTCAACATCCAGCTTGGGGGAGGCACCTCCACGTGTATCTAGATAAGTAGTACTTTTCTTTCTTGGTTTTATTTACTAGTATTCGGAAATAAATAAAAAAATGCATAACCATGAAACCAAACAAAGTTTTTCTTTTGAGTAATATACAGTAGTTTTGTAATCTTAAGTTTTAAATAAAATAAAAAGAAAGTTTGATCCAAGTCTAGGTAATTGACAAACATGATATGAGAAGGTCTGAGCTACTATTTAACTTGTTCCAAGATTCACTAGAGTTCTGGAGATTTTATCTTTTGAAAATCTAAAAATTAAAAAAAATGATGATGAGATCCTGTTTGACATAATACCTAGAGTCTTATAAGATATAAATATTAAAACTGTGGGCACTTGCTTTTTTCATGCCATTGTTAATTCTTGTAGTTTTGTTTGAGAGAATTATCATGCTCCAAAGATCAAGATATTTTTGTTTTAAAAATATAAAAGATTCACTCTTCCGAAGTATTATTGCGTTAGAGGCATTGGACTATGCAAAAATTTGATTCGAAAAATAAAGAGTGAGACGAGCGGTAAAAATGGACAAGTGTCCGAAGTAAAATTAGGGGTACAAAGATACCCACCTGAGTGGAAAAAATGGACACGTGTCCGATAGTAGAATTAGGGGTACTTTGTGCCCACTTGAAAAAAAGAGAGAGACTGAAAAAAAAGAAGAAAGAAAAAAAATGATAGCCCATGGTCCCTCTAATTAGCAATATGCGAGTAAGAGATGACAAACTTTTCAAAAAGGTCAAAGGTCTTGATCTAGGAGTATGACATTCTTCTCCCTTGCTTCGAGCATTGACATAGCAAAATGCAAAGTATGTATGCTAAAACATTTAAAGCTCTACTTATATATCTTTTGAGAAGAAGGCAAATGCCTCAGTTTTATTTTGCAGACTTATAAAAAACTCTAGAACAAAGGTAAGACAGAAGAACTTGAGACATAGTGCTTGACTTGATCGTTCTGTTTTTCAATCACTTAAGACCTTAGTAATAACTTAAAAACCCTATAGAAAGAAGCATAAAAGTAGCCCCTATTTTCTTGTTGATTTTAGCTTTGCTCAGGGACGAGCAAAGGTTAAGCTTGGGGGAGCTTGTTGACGGTCCTTAATGCTCACATTTAACCATCAACTAATCATGGAAAAGGACCTATATGCAACCAACACCCAGACTTAGGGTTTTATCTGACAGAATTCCACGAGTTTTGGTGTTTGTCTATTTCTGCAGGGGGTTATCAGGAAATACGGAAAAAAGGCCCACACGTCGGGTTTACATAGATATATTAACGTGCCGCGCAATTTTCTATCATCTAGAAGACTCCAGAAGCCACGGGAACGAACGGGAGGGCGATCGGGCACGGGGGCAGGGCGCCCGCCCTCCCCCCTTGGGCACCCGCCCAGCTATAGGAACCAATCAGCTTCAACTTCACGGATCGTGCTCCACCGATCTAAGGGATCAAGGAAAACTGTGCGATTAATGTCGGTTTGATCCGACGGCCTAGATTCATCTGAAAAGACTATATAAGCAAGGCCCCCTGGCCCTTGGAGATCATACCTCTTCTACAGAATCAAAGCTAGGGTTTCAATTCTTCATCCAAGTAGAGAGGATCCCTCTAGTTCATCTAGTTCTAGTTCTAGTTCCTCTAGTTCTAGTTCTAGTTCTAGTTCTAGTTCTAGTTCTAGTTAGTTCTAGTTGTAATCTAGAAAATAGAGAGAGAAGAGGAGAGCGGAGGAGGAGGAGCTGGATCTGTCGGATCTTCCTCAACATTGTACTTTTGTAGCAACTGGTTCGTTCTTCATCGTTCTCCAGGTTCTTCAATTCATAATCTTGAGTTCTTTAATTACTTTTATTTACATTCAAGTTATTTATTGGATTCCCGCTTGCATCAAGTGCTCTAGTCTTTGCAACGCTAGAGTAGTAATAAATAGATTAGACGTGGTGTTTAGTCGTGCAATTACCTGGAATTGCACCCAATCCTGCGGATTGTTGTGGTAGCCCTAGGGTAGTGATAGCCCTAACGGTTGACGTATTCCACCTCATTTTCGGTATTTGTAGGACCGTAGTCAGAGCTTCCTAGCCCCCTTCTCATCTCTTTCTGTGGTTAGTGTTCTGATGTCGCGAAATAAATAATCTTTGAAGTAATTCTTGATTCTTAGATCAACTAGAGAACTCTCAGGAAACTTCCTCTCTTCCCACCAAAAATAATTATATAGTTATCCTTGGGCGATCTTGAATCTTAATTAGTACACTCACGTTCCCTGTGGAAAATCGATACTCTGGAATACTCCCGGGTGAAAGCTACATCGGTATCCGTGCGCTTGCGGATTTTTCTGTTTGCGTTTAAAATACCCAACAAGCACCTCAATTAGATATTCTAGCAAGTCATTAGCATGGAATTAGGACGAACTACAAGAATATTTCCTAAGTTATTCTTAACTATACAGTCTAGCATATCATAGTTAGTGCAATTATACTTAGCAATCATTGTGAGACAAGATTACGCCCATGCATAGTGATATTATCAAGGAATATGATAAACATCGCAATCACTCCCCTGTAATAATATTGCTCTGCCAGCCCTATTCACGAGAGGGGGACTATATAAGAATCAATGAAGCTGTCACTATCACGAACTACCCCGCAATCTGGCATATAGGGTACAATCGCAGATAAATATGGTATAAGCACCACGCCTACACAATATCTATCATTTACCCATGGATCCGATGGATAAATGCTATACGATCCTAAGCATGTATATAATTCCAATCTAACTAAGCCAAGTATATAACTATGATAAACTAAAAACAATATAATTGCGAATATAAACAAGTAGAGCAAAGTCATAAGCAATATATTGAAGTAGAACAAGTCATATTCATAATATCGAAGAACAAAGATGAACAATTGAAGAACAATAGAGAATTACCAAGAATCCTCTTGACAGATCCGGAAACTAATCGAAGATTGACTCCTTCTAGTTCTAATCCTATGTAGCTATGCTAATCTAGATGTCTAATTGATGTGGTGGCTCTAGGCTTGATCAGAGGCTTCTTCTCTCTTGATGAATAATGAATTAGGGTTGAGAGCTCCCCTTGGCCAGGGGGTCTGGTTTTATAGTCCTTCCAAGTGAATATGGGCTGTCGGATCAAACCGTCATTGATTGAACGGTTATCCTTGATCCTTTAGGTCAGTGGAGCGTAATCCCGAAAGAGAGTTCTGATTGGACTCCAACAGGGGGTGGGCGCCCTGGGCCAGGCTCCGTTCTGCCTCCGCTTCGTTCCCGTGGCTTCTAGAGTCTTCTAGATGTAAGATAATTGTGCGACACGTTAATATCTCTATGTAATCCCGACGTGTGGGCCTTTCTTCCATATTTCCTGATAACCCCCTGCAGAAATAGACAAACACCAAAACTCGTGGAATTCTGTCAGATAAAACCCTAAGTCTGGATGTTGATTTCATTTGGATCCTTTTCTTTGTTTATTTGATAATTAAATTTGATACTTAAGGACCGTCAACAGAAGGCACGGCGCTGCCTCGTGGACACGAAGGTGCAACGTGGTGGTATGGATATGCGGCGTGGCCTTACGATGGTGTCCTGACCACGTGGCCGTGGAGGCACGACACAACCACGGCCCAGGCCTCATCTTCTCTCTCGGTGGTGGTGTGATGCATCAAGCTCAGAGTGGAGGTGCGCACAAGCTTCAATTGTGCAGATTTGCTCCGGCCTTGCGGAATCACCTTCTTGGCAGCGGATCCAGCTCTCGAGGACCGAATCAACCTTCCTCTGTGTGGATCCAGTGGGGACAAGCGCGATCTACCACTGTCGGTCACAGATCTAGCGCTGGAGGCCCCCTGGCAATGGATCTAGCGAGCGTGACCATATCCACCAGCGGTGGAGGTGGCAGCACATGGATGGGCTTGCCTGGCCCGTGGATGGGCTCGATGGGCCTGTCCATGGATTTTCTTTTTTTCTTTTTTTATTTTTATTAACCGAGGCGGGCATGGAAACCACCTCAGTTAATGCTTGGTTTTACTGTGACCTTTCATTGGAGGCATTTTTTTGCCCGCCTTCTCAAATTCAAAACGGCCGCCTCTGTTAATATTTTTTGTAGTAGTGAGAAGAGAGAAGAGATAAAGGGAGAAGACAGGAGAGGAGAGCGGAGGAGGAGGCCTGCCAGAGAACACCCATGACGAGCTTCCCCACCACCCTACTCACCGGAGTTGGAGGAGACGACCCCAAGCTTCACCATCTTCTTCCTCAAGCTCCCATGGCGCCCTCAAGTCGATCTCCCACCACAAGCCATTCCAAGCCAAGCTGCTGCACAAGGAGCTTCCCTAAGGCACGGTGCGACTCCCCCAAGCCCATCATCTTCTTCCCCAAGCCTCATGGCCATTTCGTTGAGCTTTAGTCACATCCATGGCCACTACCATCATGGATGAGCTGGAGCTCAACACACTCCATGCAGGACACGACCAACCACACTCGATTTGAAGTCTGGATGCCCCAAAAATCATCTCCGACACATTTGCACTGCTGCTATTCATGGTTTGATGGAGAGTTCACCATTCTAACTTTGAGTCTATTGAATTATAGCCAAACCCTAGAGCAGCCTTGGTTTGGCAGATGGTCGACCATTCTTGGTTGACTATCCAGTAAATTATAGCTACAATACGGCCCAAACATGTAAAATTCAAAGAAAAATCATTTTGAGTCAAAAAGTTGTGAAACAAGTTTTGTTGTGCTACTTAGATTGCTTTGAGTTTTGGATGAATCATTTCAATCTTGAATTCTCCTAAGTTTTGGATAAGATTGTTTTGACATAAGGATTTACTTCGCACCCTTGAAAGTCGTGGTTAGCATGTGTTTGATCTAAGTCTAGTTAATTGAGGGATACCAAATGCCCTAGTCTGAGTTGTTGTATA
>NC_012874.2:57009015-57067704 GCF_000003195.3 Sorghum bicolor
GTTTGATCTAAGTCTAGTTAATTGAGGGATAACAAATGAGAATGTCTGAGTTGTTGTATATTTTGTTCCTAGTGACACTGAAATTCTATATATTTATCTTTTGAAAAAACACAAAAATATCACATGATGATTTTCTATATGACAAAGCTTGAATTCTCACCAGAGCCATACATGTTATTTAGGCTAGAAAAACTTAACATATATGCTGCATGCTTTTGGATTGAGTTTTGTCAAGCTTTGTTGATGCCTTATGAAGAACGAACCAGTTGCTGCAAAAGTACAATGTTGAGGAAGATCCGACAGATCCGGCTTCTCCTCTGCTCTCCTCTTCTCTCTCCCTATTTTCTAGATTACAACTAGAACTAGAACTAGATGAACTAGAACTAGATGAACTAGAGGGATCCTCTCTGCTTGGATGAATAATTGAAACCCTAGCGTTGATTCTGTAGAAGAGATATCCTCTCTAGGGGCCAGGGGGCCTGCTTATATAGCCCCTCTAAATGAATGTGGGCCATCGGATCAAACCGACCTTAATCGCATGGTTTTCATTAATCCTTTAGGTCGGTGGAGCATAATCCACGAGGCGGAGCCTGATTGGCTCCTGTAGGAGGGCGGGTGCCCTGCCCCCGGGTCCGCTCGGCCTCCCGTTCATTCCCGTGGCTTCTAGAGTCTTCTAGATGATAGAAGATTGCCGCACACGTTAATATCTCTATGTAAACCCAACGTGTGGGCCTTTCCTCCGTATTTCCTGATAACCCCCTGCAGAAATAGATAAACACCATAACTCGTGGAATTCTGTCAGATAAAACCCTAAGTCTGGGTGTTAGTTGAATTTGGATCATTTTCTTTATTTATTTGATGATTATATTTGGTACTTAAGTACCGTCAACATCCTACTCTGGGGTAGTCACAATCATGCCATTCCATTAGATCCACCCAGAAATGTTCTACTCCTACTCTAGGAGTGAACACAAAAACATGTTTTTAGGTTTTCCACCCATGAAATAAATGCTCTAAATTCTTGTTGGTATGCCCCTAAAAGTTTTGTTGCAGAAAAGAGACATGGGACTATGAAAAAGTTATTCATAAAAAATAGTTGAGAAAAACTGAACAAGTGTCCGAGATATGCAAAACAATGGGTACTTTGATGCCCACCTGAATAAAGAAGAGATGAATAAGATAGCCTATGTTCTCTAGCAAGAGTTGTCAAATTACAAGAGAGAGATACATTTTCAAGGAGCAAAGCAGAATTAGGTTAGCCATATATCCAAACACATGCACATCTTGATTTGATTATCTAACTTAACTCTCTTTGGATCCATTATTTGACTTTATAATATATGTTTTGCAAGTAGGCTCTAGCTTTCTCCATACTAATGATCTCCACATAAGATTTAGTAGTAGGAAGAGAAAAGGCATAACATCTTTTTTGCCTTGGTGAGGATCCATAAATACCACATATATTGAGAGATTTGAGAATCTCTAAGTTTTATTTTTTTAAAACTTAAAAAAGCTCCAAAACAATAGTGAAACAAAGAGCTTGAGACATAGTGCTTGACTTGATTGTTCTATCTTTCAATTGCTCAAGACCCAAGTGAAGGCTATGAAGCCCAATGGTTAAGTGTAATATGGGTAAGTTTGCAGGTCAGATCAGTTTTTCTAATCCGGAGGAGAATTTTGTTTGAAAGCATTTGTACTTTTTAAGCATGAACACATTGAAGCAACTCCTGATCCAAGTTTGCTAAGTTTAAGTTTGCTAAGGGACGACTAGCAAAAGGGTAAGCTTGGGGGAGCTTGTTGAAAGTAGTTGACGTCATCATTCCATAGTTAAGTAAACATGCATAGGGACATATTTTAGATCACCAATAAAGGTTTATGTTGCAAACTAATAGATTCCATGAGTTTTGGTGAATTATTATTTTCTGCAAAATATATCCAAGAAACAGCCAAGGAGGATCTATTTGTCAAATAAAACAACAAATTATTTCATCAAATATATGTGGGAAGGCTCTCGAAGGCAAAAGAAGACAAAACACTAATGATGAGCCCAAAAGGCCGCCATAGTGGGCTGGCCGGCCCTGCCCTCTCTCACCTCCTGCTTCTACAAGCTTCCTCCACCACCTTTAAAGATGCATCTAAGTTGTGCCTTAATTTGGTTTGATGCAACAACTCATGTTCATCCCATCAGGCTATATAATCAGACCCTTGCCCCTCACTAGAGCTATCCTGAAACCCTAATTCATATTCTTCTTTGAGGATCAAGAGAGGGGTCCATTGGAAGGATCTACATCCTAGAGCTAGCCATCAAGAAAAGATTAGATCTCCATAGGGTCTAGTCTTATGGATAGAAATGAAGAGATAGAGAGTGAGGGAAGAGTTCGGAGGAGGTTTCGGCCTGCCAGTGCTCCCTCCATGGCTTGTACTTCAACAGACCCAAGTTCTACTTGAGGTTGTCTTCGAGATTTCTCTGGTAATCAACTTTTGATTTAAGTTTACTTTGTTTATATTGTTCAATTGTTTGACTCTTTTTGAGTGCTTTATTAATGTAGCTAGAGGGAGTAGAGTGTTAATCTTAAGTGTAGGCGTGGTGCTTGGGCTTAGGTTAACCGTAAAAGTCCCTATTTTCTGATTTTCCGTGGCATTTTTTGGGTGTGACAGACCCGTTGATTCCCCTGTAGTCCACATCCCGTTAGTAGGATTGATAGGTTTTATGGTGCTTGTTGATATGAAATTTCATATATTCTTTATAAGACATCCGCCAAAGTTTGACAATATAAAACATAGTTTACCAAGTCAGAAGTAGAGGACCCATAGTTATCCTTTATATGCTCGTATTTATCCTAACCTTGTTGCTACTCTTAGTTATCATAAATCTCTACATAGTTATCACTTCTTCTATTGAGTTAGATCGTAGTTAATATCACATGTTTACCTATGGATACGATTTTTAAAATCTCCGGATAAAAGCTGCAACGGTATCCGTACGCTTACAGATCTTTCTCGTTTATTTTGCATGCGTTAAAAAATACAAATATATAGGCCCACTCACACCCCATGCTGCTCACGCCCCAATAGCAAAGGGCTGCACGTGTGCCGCTGGTGGAAGGGGTGGAAGCTGCAAAGAGAAGGTATAGGGAAAGACCTATGAGGGGAGGTCCGTACACGCCCCACTGGCAGATGCTAGAAGAAGTGCATCAATGGAGATGGTGGGAGGAAGAAAGGGCAATATGTTAGATCTAGCTAAACTTTATCAGTGAGCTAAAGTTTAGATGGGGTGCATCCAAATAGATCCTATATATGTATGACAGAACAACACTTTTTTGGGTTCAAATGAAGCAATGCAACCACACGACATAAAATAAAACAGAAGGATAAGCAACATTCCAAATTAAATATGGTAGTTGCTAAAATTTTGGTGCCTGAATTTTGGATTCCCTTCACATGAACGTTATTGCATAAATTTTATGTTAAAATTGCAGTTTTAGCGCGTTATAGTTTATGTAGGAATAATCTTCATTTTTTGAATGTGACAATAAAAAACCCGATAGACAAAATTACAAATATGACAAAATGTAACATATGTTGAAATTGACCATTCACAATTTTATTTCTATATATAGTTAGACAAGGATAAATAAATTAATATTTTGTATAACACAGTAGTGACAATTAACAAATTATAAACAAATCACATGTGAATAATACGTGGCTGTGCGCCTGTGCCACACGACACACGACCAGCCTCTCGCCTAAAGTAATTCAAATTTTTAGGCACATGATGTTTAGAAAAAAGTTTAGAAATAAAGCAAACAATGGTCAACCATATTCATATGAGAAAGTCTAGTTATATCCGTGGACAGATTTTGTGTGATTAAATTTATCAGATCTTTTTGAGTGCAATCCAGTAGTGATAATTATAGCATAAATCCTAAAATACAATCAAACTTATATAGAAATATGACGGGTATAGTATATCAAACAAATCAGTCATTAGATAAATAGCAAAAGTCTGTATGTATATATTGGATCGATCAAACAGTACTCGGAGCAGGTGGATGCTGCTGCTGCTCCTCCTCCTCCTCCTCCTCCGGCCGGGCAATGCCGGTGTGGGTGGTGATCGCCCAGAGCACGGTGATGAGCTCAGCGCCCTGTGCCAGCACCTCCTTGTGCGACTTGACGTGCAGCTCGCCGGCCGTGGGCGCCGCGTACACCACCACCTCCGTCCACAGCTCGCCCAGCAGCCTCCACACGGCCTCCCGGGCGCCATCCTTGTACTTTCCGATCAGCACCTTCCCCAGCCTCGCCCCCTTCTCTAGCACCGTCATCGTCGTCCCCGCCGAGGTGGAGCGGCGCCCGCCGATCTCCATCAGCTTGGCGCACCACGCGGCCTCCCCGCCACCGTAGTACCCACACCACCCCATCTCCTTGGTGAGCTCCTTCTTCATCTCCTTGAACAGGACCTCCGTCCCGTTCTTTTCGTCGGGGAGGAGCTCCGGGAGGAAGGCCACCAGGTAGGCGCAGTACCGCGACAGGGCCATCGCGGCCGTGCGCCCAGGCTCTGGCGGCGCGTGCTGCTGCCGCCACGCGCACCTCGCCTCCAGCATCGCCGTGGCGACGTGCCACGTCAGCATCACCTCAGCGACGCCGCCGCCGCACGCCCACGCGAGCTCGTCGGACCGTACGCACGCGCGGTGCTCGTCTTTGTACAGCGCCGCCGTGCCGTTGGTGAGCGCGGCGCCACGGCTGCCGACTCTGGCGAGGCGCTCCATGATGAGCGTCTTGGCCTCGCTGGGGACGGCCGTGCTCGGCAGCGGCGGCGGCAGCGGCAGGCGGCCGAGGAACCAGAGCAGGGAGAACTGCTTGATGGCGAGGGCGGGGTGGTTAAGGGTGTTCTTCACCAGGAGGACGCCGGGGATGACCCGGCGGAGGACGCCGGCCTCGGCGCGCCACTCGTGGCCGGAGGTGTGGTTGCACAGCAGCGACACCATGAACCAGTTGGAGAAGAGAAACACCACGTACTCGGAGACCTCCTCGTAGGCGACGGCGAGGGCGAGCAGGACGGTGGTGGAGAGGTCGATGGCGCAGAAGAGGAACGTGGTGGACTTGCGCACCCTGCCCAGCACGTACCGCGCCGTCGGCAGCACGTTGCCGGACGTGAAGAAGTTGTCGCACCGGAGGCTGTGCACGGCGTAGGCCACGTCGCCGTTGCCGGAGAGGACGAGCACGAGGAGGCACAGCGCCAGGACTACCACGGGGAACAGCACGTAGTTGTGCGCGAAGAAGAAGGGGCTGGCGAACACCACGGGGACCACGGAGTGGTAGTTCTCGCACAGGAATTGGACCTCGTCGGTGAACACCTGGAAGGCGTGCTCGCCGGCGCAGTAGCCCGAGCCTGCAGGCTCCTCCAGCAGGCCATGGAAGATGAGGCGGTGGCAGTCGGCGGCCTCGGCGCCGCTGATGGGGTACCCCTCCAGCCTCCGGCGGAGCAGCTTGAAGAGCGCGAAGGAGAGGCAGAGCCTCTTGAGCCTCGGCTCGCTCGAGAGCAGCGGGTCGTCGGAGTCGGCAAGCCTCCATACCCTGCCGACCGTGACGATGGCGGACGAGTCGCCGCCGGCTGTGGCCGCCGTCTCATCTTCGAGCTCCAGCTCGAGTTTGTGCCTGTCGAGCTTGTAGCCCTTGGGGCCGGCCTTGTTCTTGTCGATCAACTCCTCTTCGCCCATGACGGCGTAGTTGCAGTGCTTGAGAAGCTCCGTGCCACGACGATGATGCTGCTCCTGTTGGAGCTCCAGCATCGGCCGGATGTAGGCGGCGACGACCTGGGGGTTCTTGCCGTAGGCGAAGGAGCGCTTGCCCACCTCGATGGCCACCGACCTCTGCACGAACTTGGCAGCCACGAAGACCCAGAGCATTCCATACAGGGCCTTCTTGCCGGCGCTCCTCAGGTTGAAGAAGACGAGGCCGCCGAGCCAGACGACCCCGGTGGCGCGTTGCACCATGGCCGAGTATCCCTCCGTGCCGCCGCCGCCGCCGGCGGTGAGCAGGATCGCCTCCACCTTCTTGCGGAGGAGCTCCACGAGGAGCATCCACATGAGGATGATCCGGGCCCGCACCGACAGGTCCTCCACCACCTGCTTGCTGGCGGCGCTCGTCCTCTTGGCCTCGGAGAAGAGGTACGACATAGCCGGGAGGAAGAGGGACAGCGCGGCGGAGAAGAAGAGGCGGATGCTCGGGTTGAGCGTGGCGCTAACGGCGGTGTGGCGGCTGAAGATGTTGAGTACGACGAAGAGCACGGCGAGAGCGAACATGACCACGGAGGTGGCCACCAGCGGGGCCTCGTTCCCACGCAGATCGGCCTCAGCGTAGAAGGTGGTGAGGTTGTAAACCAACAGCGGCACTGTTTTGCTAGTAGCGCTAGTGCCGCAGGAACTTGACATGCTGCCGTCGAACAACATCTTCGAAACACCCTACAACTACTAGCACCAGCTGCACCTCGTACCAGATGATGATGATGATGTACGTGGCGGCAGGGAGCGAGCTAGCTAGCTTGGTTTTCGTTCCATGACCCAAATATGGTACTGGTACTGTCACTTACATGCATGCCTGCATATATATACACGAAGCAACTATAAATGAAAGCACAGACTAGACGCTTCCCTTTTGTCTTTTATTCCTTGCTTGCGCTAGTTACTTACAATCAGCAAAGAATATCATACTCCTGTATAAAGCGAAAGAGCACTGAGCATCACTGCTGAGTCCCCTCCACCTGCTTGCGAAGAAACAAATCACCATACCGGGTCCATTTCCGAAACCTCAGATCCAAGAAAGAGATCGATCTACTCATATGCCATCTTGGATGATATACCTGAGGAGCTTTAATAAATCGATCCTGCGCGCGTTCCTTATCATTCTTTAAACACAGCTACATACATTGATGCAATTAAGAAGGCTATTTTCCAATCGGATTCATCAAATTGATGTTGTTTTCAGGACGTCTACCGATCTTAAGTGTTAAATTAAAATCCAATCGCTCAGATTTGTCTGCCACTGTTCTTCTTGTTGGTGTAGATGAGTCTTTGAATCTCTCCTCACTGGACAGCCATGTCGGGTCAAGCGAGAAACGAACATGTGTTTTGGCCTTTGGCCTTAGCACCATCTCACAACCATCATGCCAAGGAGACCTCTAAAGTGCCTTGTCCAGAGAGTCAGACGCGCGCAATGTGCCGTCCACCTCCATGCCGCATTTGGGAGAAATATCTTACTTGGATTTTTTTGGCAAGCCCTTAATCTCTAGGCCACCTAGCTACCTTTAGGACATAGGTCGATTTGTTATCACCACACTACAAGGCCGGTGATGACTCTCTAGGCCAGATGCTCCTGTGAGTCAACCCCAGGGGGACCAAACGATGGGTGTTCATGCTTAGAACTAGACTTCCCCTTTAGTCTTCATGCTTCGCTCCATCAATCGATCAAGATCACCAATGGAGGGTTGATGTTGTCCAACTTCTTGTATCGTTGTCATTCAAGAGATCAGGTCCTATTCTATTCTCCTAAGTGAGTTCAACAAAGCTTCCCTCAGTGTTCTCTCCTCTACCGTCGATAACACTCTCCTTTATGACGGGACCAAGACTTCCATTCTTGAGAAAGCTATCGACACACCTGACGCCACTCTTCATTCGATTTAGGAGTTGCTTGAACAGGATGCATGGCAAGCACCACACTCCCCAAAGACTGTCACTAATAAACTTGCCAAACACAACAACATAGATTTATATTTGGGGCCATTGCCCATGTGTGTGTTATTTGCTCTATGTCTTGTTTTGGGGAAGGAGGATTCAAACCCCCGTGCCTTGGCCTCCACCCTTGGAGGTTTGCCAATAGCCTACAAGTTGGACGCACTTACTTATGAATTGCACTGCTTCCTATAGACTAGTCTAATGTGTGGGACTGCGAATGTTCATTGTTTCACTCTTACGAAATCACTTGCAATCCACGAGGATTTGCTAGCATCGGCTAGATCTAAAGGAGAGGTTATCCTTTCATGGGACACATCTTCAATTGATCCCCTAAGGTATGAATTAGGGTTTCTAGGACAGCTCCAAGGAGGAGGGTAGGGGTCTTATTATATAACCCAGAGGGATGAACGTGAGCCCTTGGATCAAACCGACTTAACCGATGGCTTAGATGCATCCTCCGAGGCAGCAGAGGAAGTTTCTAGAAGCTGGAGGTGAGGTAGCGTCGCGGCATGTTGTCCGACATGAGCCTTGTGTAACGTCCCGCCTCCACGAGGCGAGGCCCGCTTACATCAGGTAGTTTTTCTAGGATAGGCTTAGATGCATCCTCAAAGGCAGCAGAGGATGTTTCTAGAAGCTAGAGGCGAGGCAGCATCATGGCAGGCTACTCGGCATGAGCCTTGTGTAACGTCCCGCCTCCACGAGGCAAGGCCCGCTTACATCAATCAGTTTTTCTAGGACAGGCTTATATGCATCCTCGGAGGTAGCATAGGAAGTTTCTAGAAGCTGGAGGCATGACAGCGCCATGGCAGGCTGCTCGGCACGAGCCTTGTGTAACGTCCTGTGTCCACGAGGCGAGGCCCGCTTACATCAGACAACTTTTCTAGGACATAGACTACGCCCACCGACCAACAACAATCTTTTCTACATATTTTGTCCTCACTCGTGCGCACTCAAGAAGAACTTTCCGGTCGGTCACCCATCCCTAAAATTCTCTAGGCCACACATGCTTAACTTTAGTGTTCTTTAGAGATGGACTTCTAGAAAATAAGTTGTAACTTGTTGGTGTGAGTATCCTATTAATCTTATTAAGCCCTGGACCGGGATGTTACATCCTCACCCCTTAAGAGACTGACGTCCTCATCGGTTAACCCCAAGCTAGGAACGTCCTCTCTTGGCCACATCCGTGTGTCTAGTGCCAGCGCATGTGCCATGCTTTCTACCACATAGACTACCCTCACAGACCAACAGTAGTCTTTTCTACGCACTTTATCCTCACTCGTGCGCCCCAGGAAGAACTTCCCGGTCAATCACTCGTCCATAAATTTCTCTAGGCCAAGCATATTTATCTTTAGAGTTTTTTAGAGATAGGCTTTTGGAAAATAAGTTGCAACTTGTTGGTATGAGTATCCTATTAATCCTATTAAGTCTTGAGGGATGTTACACCTTGGGCCGGCCCCCCCAATATGGGGTCCATTCGGGCCTATCTTCGGTGACATGCCTTCTTGAATGTTCTAGAGCCTTCGCTCCCACGTTGCTTTCACTTTGGATTTGATATCTTTTGATTCTGCACAACAAATATAGCAAATGATAGGTCTATTTTGATCGTCCCTATGAGCTCTTTGCAATAGTGCACTCCAATTCATTATTTGAGATACTTTTATTTTGTGTAAATTTTAGATATCCTGCAAGACAAGTGAGAGCACCAAAACTCGTGAAACTTGTTAGAATCAAACCCTACAACTATACTCTGTGAATAATTTCATATCAATTTATGCAATAATTGATGATTATATTTAGTGTTCAATGATTGTCAACACTCCTTCCCCATGTGGGATGCCTCGACGAGCTCTAGTGGGTGTAGCTCTTCGCTGGTGGCCATGGCCCACTGCTCAGCTTCGACATCGAGGTTCACAACCTACAGACCATCGTGGGGGCAATGAGTTTGGCCCGCAAGTTAGAGCTCCAGGAGTAGTACATAGCGGCACCCTCCCTGCCCCCCCAAGCCACTCCTCGAGGCCTACTTCCTATGCCCACCCTGCGCCTCGCCCTTCCAGCACTCCCCACAACAACATCATCACCAGCCGTCGTCACGGTGGAGGGCAGGCCGATCAAGCACCTCTCTACAACCGAATAGGAGGAGCGCCACCACCTCGCTCGCTACTACAACTGTGATGAGAAGTTTGTTCATGGTCACAACTGGGTGTGCAGGCAGTTGCTCCTACTAGATGGTGCCGCGGCCACCAAGGAGGAGTCTCCCTTCTTCTCCCTTCATGCCATCATGGGCATCCATTTCAGCGACACCATGCAGCTCAATGTCAACCTTGGCGGTACATCGCTCCTCGCGATATTGGACTCGGGGTCTATGCACAACTTCATCTCCGAGTCCGTGGCATAGCTGTTGACACCATTTTTGGGCACGTGTCTAGGATGGCAGGATAGGGTGGCGGTACGATGCGGGTTGCTGATGAGGATGGTTGCCGATGAGGGAGAGGTTGAATGTGACTAAGTCCACAGGCAGTAATATGGTGCTGATGGCTGGATAAAAAGGTCTACCGATGACTATGGCAAGGGGATTGCCGATGATGCGAAGGAGGAGTCCGGAAGCTGCCAGTTGTCATGTGGAGGAGTTTCGGTTTGTCACGAAGGATAGTTTTATTATTTCCTTAATTATTTGCATCGTTTTGTATACGGATTCCGTGTAATTTGGAATTCGAATTCTAATCGTGTCTGGTTGTAGCTCTTTGAGCAGGGTATAAATATAAACCCTAGGACCTTGTAATAATAAAAATCAAGAAATCAATCAAACACACGTTTTTACTCATATTCCAGCATCTACTTTTCGACGACTTCGTCATACTTTTTTCTTTTTATTACGAGTTCTTAGGAATTCGTCGACTTAAGCTCGGCGTGTTCTCGAGTTCCGCGTGAGTACCTCTTAGCCGTGACATCCGGGCGCATCGCTGTTGTCAGGACTGAAGTACTCGAGTTATCACCTTTGCCGATAGCAAGGTCAAATCGGCTGGCACGCCTTAACGTTTGAATCGGGTATTAGCCCTTTGTGTTTGCAGATCAGTTTTGCATCAACACATCTTTTGGCACGCCCAGTGGGACAGATTCAAGATCAAGATCAACATGTCGATCTCTGACCTCGATCAAGAGAACGTCATCCCCGTGACGGAGGCCAACCTCAAGGATGAGCAAAAGCAAGCTATTGCCCAAGCCATGGAAGAGTTCAAGCAGCAATGCCTGAGGTCTTTCAGCATAAACAGGAGCGGCGAAGTGGTCCAGAAAGATGCACTGCCGGCACCACGGCAGGTCACCTTGGACGCCAATCCTGGCAAGCTTCAAGATATGGTTGACAATGCCATCAATCGAGCGTTGATTAACCAAGCTGGTGTACTGTCTAATACGGTTTTCAACGCCGTGGCAAGAACTTTCAAGGAAGGACAAATCCCGCCAGATTATGTGGGGCCCTCCCATCATCAGCCAACGACACCAGAGGTCACGGCTCCATCGGCTGCCTTGACGAATGCAAGTGCACAGTCTGCCGTCCCTCCAAGTACATTGGGGACTACTGGTGCACTATCTATGCCGATGGCAACCAACCCACAAATTTCAGTTGGGCAGCATAAACTGACAACAGATATGTTGGCATCGGCAATGTCAGGGTTGACTCTTCCTCCCAACTGGTGGGGTTATGGTATGCCTCCAGAGTTGACGCCGGGAACATCACAAATAACTGACATGAGGGGCAAAACTCCTATGACATCGGCACCTCCCAATGCGCCGGTGAACCAGAGTCCTCGGTATACCACAACTACTACTGCAAGGCCTCACACTGGGAATCCTTAAGATTCAATGTTTCAGATGCCCAACGCATCGGCAGAGTCAATGCTCATGCAACAGAGGCCTATGGCCCAGTCGGGGTATGTCAATTCAACGACGGTACCCAATTACCAATCATCGGCAGCACCTATGCCGATGAACGCTAATAATGGATGGCTTGGACAGCAAGCCTTTCCACAATCGCCCCAGCAGGGTTATCAGACTACAGGGTTCCAGCAAGGGCAGGTCTATCCCGGGTTCCAAGGTCAGGGGATTCCCAACCAGCCAATAAATTTTGGACAGCAACTCGGAGGACAGCCAATCGGTGGACAGCAGTTTGGTGGTCCGCAGATTGGAGGACAGGTGACCAATACAATGTTCCATGCAGGTCACGTCCCGAACAGACACGTGGAGGTTCGCCACCAAGTGCCAGATCCGCAGCCGCCTCATCGGCAAGATGCCGATGCGTATTGGGCCGATAAGATTGCTGAAGTAATGAGGGAACAATTTGGGATAAAACCCAAAGTCAACACTTATTCTTATCGGACACCGTATCCTCCAGCGTATGATTTGATCCCGCTTCCACATCGGTACAAGGTACCAGATTTTACAAAGTTTTCCGGACAGGACGACACGTCAACCATGGAGCATGTCAACAGGTTCATTATTCAATGTGGAGAGGCTGGTAACAGGGACGAATTGAGGGTTCGTCTATTTTCATCATCATTGTCTGGATCGGCCTTTACTTGGTTCATATCATTACCTCCCAACTCAGTAATTACTTGGGCCGATCTAGAGAAGCAATTCCACAAATACTTCTCCTCGGGGGTTCATGAGAAGAAGATCACCGACTTGGTCAAGTTGAGGCAACGTAATGATGAGTCGGTTGAGGGATTTGTGCAGAGAATACGAGAGGTCAAGAATAAATGCTATAGCCTGGTTCTGGATGATCGGCAGCTAGCCGATTTGGCTTTCCAGGGTTTGTTGCCACATATCAGGGATAAGTATGCCTCTCAGGAGTTCGAAAGTTTAAGTCATTTGGTGCAGAGGATATCTGATCAAGACATCAAGCCTTTCGAGCCTAAGAGGGCATGGAATAAGAAAGTGTCATTTGTTGATGAAGCAACAAGCTCAGATTCCGATGAGGAACCAGTAATCGGTTTGGCAGAGTGGGTAAAAAACAAGAAGCCGATGTCTTGTCCTTTTGGGCAGAAGGAACCAGAGAAGTTTGCCTTTGACACCGCCAAGGCCGATAGGATATTTGACTTTCTACTTCAGGAAGGTCAAATCAAACTGTCACCTAACCATGTGATCCCATCGGCAGAAGAGTTGAAGAGGATGAGATATTGCAAGTGGCATAATGCAACTTCACATGACACCAACGAGTGCAAAGTATTCAGACAGCAGCTGCAATCGGCTATAGAGTCAGGGAGAATCAAGTTTGACAGTTCCAAAGCCCAGAAGCCGATGAAGATAGACCAACATCCTTTCCCGACAAACATGTTGGATGCTAAGGGGGAGGCTAAGGTCTTAACGTCGGAGACAGCTGAGAAGAGTGCATCGGTAGATCCTCAGCATCAAGTTACTACTGCCGATGCAAGAAGTAAGGGCTTAGTCCAGGAAGGAACTAGCTCAGGAAGGCTTCCTCGATCTGGTATCGTCATAACTCATAGGAGGCCTCGAGAAAAATGGCAACAACGGGAAGATCGGTATCGGCGCCAGCAGGAAGATTATCAACGGGAAGAAGAAAGACGCCGACAGGAGTGGAATCGGCACAGGGATCATTGGAATTGCCCATTCTTCATCCATTGTTGGGAGGAAAATATCAAGCTTCCTACTGTCAGAGACTGCCCTGAATGCAACGGTTATGATCGGTACGATAGGAACGATCGGCGTTATCATGATGATGAACGGCGAGCTAATGGGCCGATCAGAGGAAGGGTGTCAGTTCATGACCGGCTGGGGGGCAGATTCAGTGGGCACAACAGACTTAGTGACCGTGTCCAGTATTTTCCCAGGAACCAAGAGGAGCTCGAAGGAATGGCTGATGCACGGGTTCCCGATGAATTCATATTTTGCAGGGATGCTAACACGCATCGCATGGAGTCAAGGGAGAACCGACGCCCGACGGCAAGGCAAAGACCACTTCCTCCATGGTGCCCTCGAGGATTAACCAAGACACAGAAAAGGAGATTGCAACGAGAAAGGCAAGAGGAGCTAAACAAGGGAGAGAACTCTCGAAGTCGGCAGCCGTCAGACATTAAGAGGGAAGGTCCATCGGCAGGCGTCAACATGGTCTTCATGTTGCCGATGGAGTTTCTTGCACCAGCCAGTGACGATGAGTTGGAATTTTCTAATCAGATAGCTCAGTTGGCTCTGGATCCGATGACGGCTATCTTTGAGAAACCTGCCGATGACGAGAGGCAGCATCTTAAAGCTTTGTTCCTCAAAGGAAGGGTTGATGGGCAGCCAATGACCAAGATCCTAGTTGATGGTGGAGCTGCTATTAATATTATGCCGTATGTAGTATATCGGAAGCTTGGGAAAGGGGATCAAGATTTGACCAAGACCGATATGATGCTCAAAGACTTTGAAGGAAACGTGTCTCCAGTCAAGGGGGCGATATGTGCAGAGTTGACCATCGGCAGCAAAACCTTGCCGACAACTTTTTTCGTGATCAGCGGAAAAGGTGCCTACAATTTATTATTGGGGAGAGATTGGATTCATGCCAATTGTTGTGTCCCATCTACAATGCATCAGTGCTTGGTTCAGTGGGTAGGTGACAAGATTGAGATCGTCCCAGGAGATTCTTCTTATGTTATCGCATCGGCAGAAGCGGATACTTACGAAAGGACCAGGTGCATTTTAGGAGAAGTTTGGGAGAAAGATTTTCTCAAAGTTGCCGATTATGAGATTCCACCGATCCAAGCAGTCGGTTCTGACGACGGTTTTTAATGGATAGATTCGCCGATGATGGAAAATTAGGCCAGGGATTCACATCGGCCGATGATTTGGTAGAAGTAGATATAGGTAGCGGTGATAAGCCTAGGCCTACTTTTATTAGTGCTAAATTAGATCCTGAGTGTAAGCGACAATTGATTAGTTTGTTAAAGGAAAATAAAGATTGCTTTGCTTGGGATTATACAGAGATGCCTGGTTTAGACCGATCAATTGTCGAACATCGGTTACCCATCAAGTCTGGATTTCGGCCACATCAGCAACCAGCCCGCCGATGTAATCCTAACATTCTACCTGATATTAAGGCCGAAATCACTAAACTTATTGAAGCTAAGTTTATTCGGCAGTGTCGGTATGCCGAATGGATTTCCAATGTTGTTCCGGTTTACAAGAAGAACGGGAAGCTTCGGGTGTGCATTGATTTCAGGAATCTCAATAAAGCTACACCGATGGATGGATACCCAATGCCTGTCGCCGATCTACTGGTTGATGCTGCGGCTGGCCATCGGGTCATCAGCTTCATGGATGGTAATGCAGGTTACAATCAAATATTCATGGCAGAGGAGGATATTCCAAAAACCGCATTCAGGTGTCCTGGTCATGTTGGACTATTTGAATGGATAGTCATGACTTTTGGGTTAAAGAATGCTGGTGCTACTTATCAAAGGGCTATGAATTTTATATTTCATGAGTTCATCGGCAAGCTCGTAGAGATTTATATTGATGATGTGGTGGTTAAGTCTGAAGATTTCTCAAAGCATCTTGCCGATTTACGAAAAGTGTTGGAGTGCACAAGGAAGCATGGATTGAAGATGAATCCCAACAAGTGTGCATTTGGCGTATCGGCAGAGCAGTTTCTTGGTTTCATGGTACATCAGAGGGGTATTGAAATTAGTCGAAGATCTATTGATGCCATCAATAAAATAGTGGCCCCTACCAATAAAACCGAGCTCCAATCCTTGATCGGCAAGGTGAATTTTATCAGAAGATTTATATCGAATTTATCTGGGAGGATTCGTGCTTTCAGTCCTCTTCTTAAATTGAAAGCCGATCAAGAGTTTGTTTGGGGAGAAGAACAGCAGTTGGCTCTGGATGAAATCAAGAAGTATCTAGTAAATCCTCCAGTTTTAGTTCCACCTCAACAAGGGAAGCCCTTCAAATTGTATTTATCTACCGATGGATCGGTTATCGGTTCAGCTTTAGTTCAAGAATTTGAAGGGAAAGAGAGGGTAATTTATTATTTGAGTAGGAGGTTGATTGATGCTGAAACCAGGTATTCGGCCATTGAGAAACTGTGCTTATGCTTATATTTTTCATGTATCAAGCTGAGACATTACCTGTTATCGGCCGAATGTGCTGTTGTTTGCAAAGATGACGTGGTCCAATACATGCTATCTATGCCGATTATGAGTGGTAGGATCGGTAAATGGATTTTAGCGCTGTCGGAGATCGATTTGCGTTACGAATCGGCTAAGACAGTCAAAGGGCAGATTATGGCCGATTTTGTGACTCAGCATTGCGGTCTAGTGGAAACCTTGGAAATTGCACCCTGGACGCTCTTCTTTGATGGATCTACCTGTGACCGGGGGGCAGGAATCGGCATTGTATTAGTTTCTCCTAAGGGGAGGAAGTATGAGTTTTCCTTGCCGATTGTTGCTACATCAACAAATAATCAGGCTGAGTATCAAGCTCTGATCAAGGGATTGGAGTTGTTAAGAGAAGTTCGTGCTGATGCTGTTGAAATATTCGGGGATTCTATGTTGGTTATAAATCAATTGGCCGGAAGCTATGAATGCCGAAGTGAAGTTCTCATAACCTATTTCGAGAGAAGTATGCAACTGTTAAAGGAATTCAAGGACTTCCGATTGGAGCATGTTCCCCGATTGCATAATGAAGACGCTAATCGGTTAGCTCAGCATGCCTCGGGATATCAGCCAATGATTAATGCGACATCGGCAGTCGGTGCCGGTGATTGGAGGAAAGAAATTATTGATTATCTAAAAGATCCATCCAAAAAAGTTGAAAGACGGGTTCGATTTCAGGCAACCAAGTATGTGCTCCTTGAAAATGAATTGTATTATCGAACTATCGACGGAATTCTTCTCCGATGCTTGGGTGATGATGAAGCCAGAAGTTTGATGGGGGAAATCCATGAAGGAGTGTGTGGAGCGCATCAGTCAGCTTTTAAGATGAAGTGGATGATTCGAAGGAATGGATATTTTTGGCCAACCATACTTGAAGATTGTTTTAAATATTTCAAGGGATGTCAAGGTTGTCAAAAGTTCGGTAATATCCAGAGAGCACCCGCATCGGCTATGAATCCTATAATAAAACCTTGGCCGTTCCGGGGATGGGCCATCGATCTGATCGGCCAGATTTATCCACCATCTAGCAAAGGGCATAAGTTCATTCTAGTTGCCACTGACTATTTCACTAAGTGGGTCGAAGCTATTCCTTTGAAGAAAGTCACATCGGCCAATATGATTGATTTTGTGAAGGAGCATATTATTTACCGATTTGGGATTCCCCAAACGATTACTACCGATCAGGGCACCATGTTCACGTCGGGGGAGTTCGATGAATTCGCAATCGGTATGGGAATTAAAGTGTTGAATTCTTCTCCTTATTATGCTCAAGCCAATGGGCAGGCCAAAGCGTCTAACAAAGGAATTATCAAGCTTATTAAACGAAAGATTGAAGAAAATCCTAGGCGGTGGCATACATCATTAAATGAAGCATTGTGGTCTTATCGGATGGCTCGTCATGGATCGACCAAGGTATCACCCTATCAATTGGTGTATGGACATGATGCCGTGTTGCCTTGGGAAATTAAGGCTGGATCTAGGCGATTATCTTTTCAAGATCAATTAACTTCCGACAATTATGCCACTTTGATGACCGATGAATTGGATGATCTAGCAGGGCATCGGTTAAAAGCTTTAATGAGTATAGAAGAAAATAAGAAAAGAGTTGCTAGATGGTATGATAAGAAAGTGAAGGCTAAAGAGTTTGCCGATGGGGATTTGGTATGGAAATTAATTTTACCAGTTGGGACCAAAAGCTCGAAGTTTGGAAAGTGGTCTCCTAATTGGGAGGGTCCTTATCGGATAAGTCGATCGGCTCCTGGTAATGCCTACATTCTAGAAACCCTCGAAGGAATTGAATTTCCCAGAGCATTAAACGGCAAATATTTAAAGAAGTACTACCCCAGTATATGGGTCGATGCATAAAAGTTTAGGTGCCGATAACACTCCTATCGGCTGGAGCCAAATGCTTGCCGATAACACTCCTATCGGCTGGAGCCAAATGCTTGGGGACAGAACTTGGTGTTTCAAAAGTTTAGGCGCCGATAACAGTCCTATCGGCTAGACTAAAAGTTGAGGAAGCAGGAAAGCGTAGATACAATGCCGATGGAAACTCTATGTGTTAAGCAGCGACTGGATAGCCGATATAGCACGTAGCCGAATTTGGTTGGCTGCTTCTATCTCCTTGATGTCATCATCGGCAGAACCTTCTATCGGCTTTAGCTTCTTCTTCAGTTGGAGTGCCTTGCGACCATGAACATTTCGCTCGTGCTCAAGAAGCCTGATGGTCTCTGGCAATTGGTTCTCTTCCTGTTGGGCTTGGGATAAGGCGTTCTCCACTTCCTTGAGTTCCGCCAACAGGGATTCTCTTCTTGCCGATAGATCGGATATCTTCTGCTTCAGCGCATCTCCTGAAGATTTCAGGATACCGATGTTCTCGTGCTTCTCATCGGTCAGGAGTTTCTCTTTCCTCATTTCATCGGAGAGTTGAGTTTGAGCGGCTCTATCGGCAAGACGCCGAGAAGCTCTCTGGTACTGCAGCTGGCGACTCTCCAGATGAGCGGCTTGGAACAGGATTTCTTCGACGTCGGCTGGGATTTGGCCTCTGAGAGTTCTGAACAGGGTCTTGGTAGGGTCGGAGTCATCGACCAAATGCGCTGTATCCTGGTGAAGGAGAACTGACAATTCTTCCAGCCTGGCCCTGGTCTTTGCCGATGTAATGCCAACTGTCTGGGAAGAACTTGCTTCTTCGCCTTCTTCTTCAGAGAGATCGATGGCGAAGGAAAACAGGCTATCAGGAGAATCTTGTTCCTGGGAGGGAAAGCAAGGTTAGCTCATATTCGGAGAATCGGCAAATGGTGCTGGCGGTAAACAGTGACTTACTTGCTTCAAGGCGATCTCTTGCCTTGGACTGGGAGGTGCTGATGGAGCTGCGGACTGACCGGCCAAAGATGCCGATGGAACTGCAGGTTGATCGGCTAAGGTTGCCGATGGGACGATATCGATTGAAAGAAGACAAGAAAGGTTATGAGACTAAATGAGAATGAGTTCATCGGCAACGGTATTGTTAAAGTATGTTACCTGGAGAGGGAACAACGGTTGTCTGAATCAGGAGAGCCGCCGGTGATATAATTGGACCCACCGGACCAGTTGCTTGTTCACCCACATCAACTGATGTACTTTCTGTTTGAGGCTCTTCCTGCTGGGATTCTTCCATCTGTGGTGCATCCTGCATTGGTTGGGGAGATGGCGCTTGCTGTGTCTGGACTTCTGGAGAAGAAGGAGAAGACTCTACTGGGATTGGAGATACTGGAGGAGGAGGGGGAGCTGCCACTTTTGGCGTTTCGTTTCGGCCCTGGTGCTCTTGACACCCTTCCTCTTTGGTTGGCTGGACTGGGTGGCATCGGCACCTTGAAGTGTGACCTTTGCCGATGCACTGGTTTGCTGCAATAACGAACAAGGGTTTGTAAGCATAAATAAAGCCGATATAAAGATAGTCAGCGTAAAAGATAAAGATTTGACAAATTGCCTTGAAAGCCCGCGCCAGAGTAGGAGCAGCTACCGTTGGTGATGTCTGGGTTCTCCTGGTAGTAACTTTCCTGAGGCGCGCACCTCGATGCACGATGGAAGCCAGAGTGGGAGCATTGTGGCCGATTGAGGAAATCGGGCCTGATGGAAACAAGTCAATCGGCTTGCCACTCCTGCTAACCAATGGAGGAATATTGTCAACCTGCAAAAGGAATACAAGGGTAAGCTGCCGATAGAAGTAATAGTGAGAAAATGAAACGTTAGTTTGAGTTACTTACAGTGTCATCGGGAACTTCGTATTCGGGGTCAATCATGCCGCGGTATGAAAGTGCCGATCTGCAGAATAGATGCTCTTTCCATTCTGCCCACCATAACTTGTATGCCTGAGTGATAAAAGCAGCCGGAACCCATTCTGACAGATCTACATCTACATCGGCGTTTGGTGGTAGTTGGGCTACTCGAGTCCACTCAAGAAGGTTGTTGATGGTTTCTCTGGGTTTTATTACATCGGCATAAGGAAGTGCAATCGGCAACTGGCCGAAAGCTAACTGGCGAGCTAATGCCGATGGATTGTAAAATTCGTAAGTCTGGGGAGAAGTTTTCGTGCTACCGAAGAAATTCACTGGAATGGCTCTGGGAGTCACAATTGCCATCATCGCCTCATTGTCCCTGTCGAGAGCTTCATCAAATGGATTGAAGGTCAGAGGGAGCATGCTATCTGGGTCATCATAAGCCAGCCATGGTCGTTCATCTCTGGCCAGACCCTCATACAGAGTCTCGAAGAATCGGCCGATCTGATCCGGATTGTTCCCTAAACCGGGTAAGACTATAACGGCTTCGCCAAAGTTCAAGGGGGCACGCGTTGCCGATTCCTCTTCACCCAACACATGATTTTCGGCTATATCTCTTGGGAAGTGCTGTGAGAACAAGTTGAAATCAAGGCGCTTATGCAGGTGCAGATTGAGCCACATATTAATAAACCACCAGGGGCCTCCCAAGTTGCCGATGGATTGGCCAAGCAGGAGTTTCTGGGCTACCTGATGAAGAAGGTGGTAAACAGCGCTGAGCAAATATCGGCCGAGAGGAAATTGGCCACCGTTAGCCAGTCTTTCTGCTGCCGATAGATAGACAGAAGTCGGTCCTGCCGATCGACCACATAATACAAACTTGTCCAGCCACATGTTCAGAAAGGTGGTTTGCTCCTTTATGGTGACAGGCCCTCTCCCGCGGTACTTCTGGATGTACCCTGACCAACCGCCGATAGCGCGAGTCTCCACTTTGGCACTGGGGGCAGTATCAAAAAAGTGGGTGCTATCGGCAGAAGATATATCTAGCCCAGTGAGCATGGCTACATCGGCAAGGGTAGGAGAAGCAGGGCCGTGGCCAAAAACAAAAGCATTGAGAGTGTCTGACCAAAAGTAGGATGCAGCTATCAGCAGTGACTCGTTCCTGTGCATATCGGCAATGGATAGCCTAATGCATTGGGCTAGCTTCCTCTCACCCCACTGGACTTCATAAGAATTGCTGACCCTCAAGAACCAGTCTTTCCACCCTACGGTAGGGCTGGGCCAAGAGCGAAAAGTGTCTTTCCATAGATCTACAGAAAAGTTTTCAGCCCTAAAGGGGATTCTATTGGTTTCTGCGTTGATAAGATTGGTTGGATCTGAATCCCCTAGAGGACCGAGACATTGAAGGTGTGGTTGATCGGTGGGGATGACAATTTTATTGGACAACTCCTAGTGATTTTGGGGGAATAAAAATACAAAGAAAAAGGAAAAGGGGAATATTCAGTAAGATGAATCGCGGATGAATAGGAATATACACAGAAGATGAGATGGAAGTCTGACCTCAGGGACGACGAAGCCAATGGCCATCTTGTCGTGAAGAGGACGTTGGAGGGCACCGGAGTTGATGAAGAGGAGTGCTTGTCGGAGATCTTGAAGGTTGTAAATGGCGCCGCCGCTGGAAAAGTAAAGTTGGATAGTAGAATGGTGTGATGGGGGAGGAGTACCCAAGAAGGAACTATTTATAGGACAAGATGGGCAAGGGCAAATCCGACTTATCTCTTTGCCGCATCCGAGAAGCCCGAGGGTACTCAGGTGGATATGGTAACTGTTCGCACGGTAATCCAGGGATTGTGCAGGTGATTTGACGGGAAGCGGTCATTATCTGAAGATATTTTACTGTGCGAGATCTCCTGGTCGGTCCATCGGCGATATTCTATAACGGTCATCTTGCCGATGGGCGGATAGAGGGGAGGTAACCGTTTTTGCGAATATCCTGGTCAGAGCATCGGCAGATCTTTGTAACGGTATTGTTGCCGATGTACGACCAAGAAAGATGCCCGTTTAGGAAGTTGGGGATTTCGAGGAATCTGCGGAGGATTAGGATCAGAGTTGTCCAGATTGAGGTTGTCGGTTACCAGATTAGGAGCATTAATTGCGGAGAAGGCATCATTACTGCAGAGAATTTCGGAGCATTAATAGTTTTATACTCCGAAACTGGGGGGCATGTGTTGACACCATTTTTGGGCACGTGTCTAGGACGGCAGGATAGGGTGGCGGTACGATGCGGGTTGCTGATGAGGATGGTTGCCGATGAGGGAGAGGTTGAATGTGACTAAGTCCACAGGCAGTAATATGGTGCCGATGGCTGGATAAAAAGGTCTACCGATGACTATGGCAAGGGGATTGTCGATGATGCGAAGGAGGAGTCCGGAAGCTGCCAGTTGTCATGTGGAGGAGTTTCGGTTTGTCACGAAGGATAGTTTTATTATTTCCTTAATTATTTGCATCGTTTTGTATACAGATTCCGTGTAATTTGGAATTCGAATTCTAATCATGTCTGGTTGTAGCTCTTTGAGCAGGGTATAAATATAAACCCTAGGACCTTGTAATAATAAAAATCAAGAAATCAATCAAACACACGTTTTTACTCATATTCCAGCATCTACTTTTCGATGACTTCGTCATACTTTTTTCTTTTTATTACGAGTTCTTAGGAATTCGTCGACTTAAGCTCGGCGTGTTCTCGAGTTCCGCGTGAGTACCTCTTAGTCGTGACATCCGGGCGCATCGCTGTTGTCAGGACTGAAGTACTCGAGTTATCACCTTTGCCGATAGCAAGGTCAAATCGGCTGGCACGCCTTAACGTTTGAATCGGGTATTAGCCCTTTGTGTTTGCAGATCAGTTTTGCATCAACAATAGCGCACCAGCCTTCCCTTACAATGTCACCCTAGGCTCATGTTTACGGTGGCCAACGTCGAACATGTCTCCTGTTGGGCATCATCCATAGGGCCGTGGTCACAATCCATAGTGACGCTAGGCCCTGTCCTCTAGGATTTTAGCGCCGAGACAATGACGTTCCACCGACAGGGCCTGCCGCTCTATTGGTAGGGGGTTCGGGGACCCGAGGCATCCACCCTCTGTACCACTACGACGACCCCATCCCTACTAGACGAACTCCTCACATCCTTTGCCAACATCTTTGAGGAACTGCATGGTCTACCACCGCTCTGATCCCATGTCCATGGCATCACCCTCGTCCTCAGTTCACAGCCAGTCAAGGTGCGTCCCTATCACTACTTGATGACACACAAGGACAAGTTAGAACACTAGTGCGCCACGATGTTGGTGCAAGGGCTCATCCACCAGAGCTTCTCAGCATTCTCCTCACTCGTCCTCCTCGTTAAGAAAGCCAACAACTCGTGGTGGTTCTATGTTGACTACCGTGCCTTGAATGCCATCATCGTCACGGACGCCTTTCCCATACCCATCGTGGATGAGCTGCTTGATGAGCTCCATGGTGCCAAGTTCTTCACCATGCTTGAACTGTGTTTGGGTTATCATCAGGTCCACATGCAGCCCAATGACATCAACAAGACTGTGTTTCAGACCCATGGCAACCTGTATGAGTTTCTGGTCATGTCGTTTAGGCTGTGCAATGCGTCGATGACATTTCAGGCCCTAATGAACAACATGTTGCGGTCTTATGTGCATCACTTTGTCCATGTGTTTTTTGATGACATTTTAATCTATAGTGCATCATGGGCTTATCATCTTCACCACCTATGGACCATCTTTGCCATGCTGCAATAGCACCACCTCTTCGTCAAGTGCTCTAAATGTGCTTTTGACGAGCGTTCAATCACCTACTTGGAGCAAGTCATCTCCGACGCTGGCGTCACCATGGACCCAACCAAGGTTCAGGACGTCTGTGATTAGCCCCAACCACCCCGATCAGCTCATGCAATGCGGGCGTTCTTGGGCCTTGCGGCCTACTACCACAAATTCATCCATGACTACGGTGTTGAAAGAGCATCTAGGCCCCCAATGATTTCGGTGATTAATTACAATGTTGATTACTGTAACTAACGTGTGTTTTGCAGAGGCAAAGTCATTAGCGAGGTCATGGTAATAGGTACTCGATGAACAGGGACGTACATGTCTACTTAATAGTGGAAATCGTTTCGGTTTTCAAAGGATGGATGGACATCGTCAAGACTAGACTAGGTCTAAGTGACATATGGTGAAGAAGGGCACTTAGAGTAGTTTAGGACTTTGTTTTCCTTTGACCGTACTATTAATAGGGGCTTTGATCTAGTAGCTTGACTTAGGCAAGGCTTTAGGTTTAGGTGTGGTGCACACTTGGTAAACCAAGCACTAGGCAGCTCAGAGATAGTCCTTAGATCAAGAGGAACCAACTTCGTTTTGGAATGGTCGCGTTTCAACGAAGATAGGGTGCCTAAGTAGGCACCGGACGCTCTGTGAGTGCGTCCGGTGAGGTCCTTTAGCTTGTGGAGTGCTCGGTGCCTAGGGTTAGGCACTGAACTCTAGGACCGGACTCACCGGGTAGCGTCCGGTCCTAAACCCAGGGAGGTTGTAAACTTCCCCCGAGCACCGGACGCCAGCACCAGACTCACTGGGTAGCGTCCAGTCTTAAACTCAGGGAGGTTGCAAACTTCCCCAGAGCACCGGACGGTGGCATCGGATGCTGGGAAGTAGCGTCCGGTGACCTGTCAGAGGCAGGTACAGTTAGCCGTTAGGTGTCACCGGACGCTCGGTGCAGAGCGTCCGATGCAACATCAACAGCGTCCGGTGACTCCGTTTTCAGTGGAAAACGGTTGGCCGACCCTTGGACTTTGTGGGGTGTATTTATACTCCTCCACCTCGTTCATGAGAGCTCTCTTGCCCATTTGTTCAGCAGAGAAACACCTTGTGGTGAAAGAGAGAAGCAAGAGCCTAGAGAGGATTAAGATTTGAGAGATTTCTTGTGAGAATCCTTCTCTACTTGAATTCCAAGAGTCAAGTGTGCATCCACCACTCTCTAGTGCCTTGTTTGGGTCAAGTGAGAGTTCATTGCTTGTTACTCTTGGTGATCGCCATCACCTAGACGGTTCGGTGGTGATTGGAGACACGAAGACCGCCCGAAGTTATTGTGGGTGGCTCGTGTCAAGCTTGTGAGCGGTTTTGGGCGATTCACCGCGACAGAGTGTCGAAGAATCAGCCCGTAGAGAGCACTTGGTCCTTGCACGGACCAAGGGGGAGCAAGACCCTTGCGCGGGTGCTCTAACAAGGACTAGTGGAGAGTGGCGACTCTCCGATACCTCGGCAAAACATCGCCGAGCATTTTCTTCCACTACTCCTTTACTTTCTAGCATTTACTTTGTGTTTTTACATTCCTAGAATTGCCATGCTAGAATAGGATTGGAACTAGGTTGCAAAACTTTTGATCCGGGGCATCTTGATCCTTTCAATTAGTATCAGAGCCTAGTGCTCATTATTTAGGCTTCACCGCCTAGAGAAAGATGTCTAACGGGGATGGACTGCCACCCATGTTCGATGGGGACGACTTCCCGTATTGGAAAATACGAATGGAGTCATACCTTGAGGCATGTGACTCAAAGTGCCTAAAAGCCGCGACCGAAGGGTTTACCCCTCCGGCAAAAGACACCATTCTTACTCCACAAGAACAAGAAAACGAAAAGTGGAATGCAAAGGCCAAAAACCACATCTTTAGAGGTGTTTGCAAGGAGGTGTTCAACCACGTTCGCAACCACAAAACCGCGCCCATGCTCTATGGAAGGAACTTTGTGTGCTCCATGAGGGATCAAAGAGTGAACGCGAGGAACGCTATCACCTTGTGATGAACAAGCTTAATACATTTGAGATGCTTCCTAAAGAAAATTCTAATGAAATGTATTCTCGCTTGAATGTTATTGTAGAGGAGCTAAATGGACTTGGGCTCACTCAAATGAGTGCGGCGGATGTTGCAAGAAAGATACTATGTGTTCTCCCCATTGAGAAATATGGGCACATAGTAACCGTGCTTCATCAAGGCGACCTCTCCACCGCTACACCAACGTCCATATTGGGGAAGATCAATGCTCATGAGATGTATATGCACATGAACCCCCAAGGTGGCTCCTCATCGGCCAAGAAGGAGAAGAAGGACTTGGCTCTCAAAGCTTCTCACAAAGGCAAAGCCAAGAAGATTGAAGTTGAGTCATCAACTTCAAGTGATGACGATGCATCCATTGCCCTCTTGGTGAGAAGAACCACCAAGATGTTGAAGAAGCTCAACAAGAATGGAGTCAACTTTGACTCCAAGAAGAAGAAGTTCTTCACAAGTAGCAAGAGAAAGCCCATCTCCGAGATGGATTGCTACAATTGTGGTGAACTTGGTCATCTTGCCCATCAATGTCCAAAGCCCAAGAAGGACAAATACAAGAAAAAGAACAAGGAGCAAGATGATTCAAGTGATGATGAGAAGAATGACAAGAAGCCATACAAAAAGAAAGGTGGCAAGAAGGAGTACCACAAGAAGAAGAATGGCAAGGCTTACATTGTTGGTGATTGGCTCACCGACATTGAAAGCTCAAGTGGTGACTCCTCCGACAACGAAAGTGATGATGAGGAGGTTGCCGCCATTGCTATTAATGTTTCATCACCATCATCTTCACCACCATCTACATCCTCTACACACCTATGCCTCATGGCTAAAGGTGACCGGAAGGTACAAAGTGAGGATGAGAGTAGTGAGAGTGATAGTGAATATGAATCACCATCTTATGACGAACTAGTAAAATTGCTAAACAAATACACAAAAGTCATAAGAAAGACTAGAAGTGAAAATGAAAAACTTGAACTTGAAAATGAATCACTTCTAGCAAAGCTTAAGTCTAGTGATGAGCTTAGAGACCAAAATGAGATCATGACCACCAAACTCAAGGAGCTCAAACTCTCATTAAAAGAGCTCAAAGAAAAACATGATAAACTTGAGAGTGTTCATGATGAGCCTATCACTAGATATAGAGCAATGAAAAAAGAGCTAACTACTCTAAAAGCAAACTATGATAACCTCGAGATAGCTTATGATCTTGCAATCAATGATACACATGTTGCTATTAACCATGTTGCTAAGATTGATGTAGCCACATCTTGTGATGACTTACTTGTGGAGAGCACAAGCAAATTTGTTGATTGCAAGGGCAAGAAAGTGGTAGTGGCCGAGAGGTATGAGGACACTATCAAGCTCAAGAAAGAAGTTGTCATGCTCAAGAAAGAGTTGCAAGAACAAGCAAAGCACAATACAATTGTGATTGAGTCACTTGATCAAGACAAGAAGCTTGCATATGAGAACAAGTTACTCAAAGAAGAGAATCAATATCTCAAGCTTGGTTTGATGTATGACAAGCAAGAAGAGGATGAGTCATTCATCCTAGATGAGTTAGAAAGCAACAATGACCCAATCATCAAGAAGCTAACTCAAGAAAATAGCAAGCTTGAGAAAGAGAAGGAACATCTAAACAAGGGGTTAGCAAAGTTCACAAAAGGGAAGGATCTTCAAAGTGAGCTATTCATGAACACCGTCATGAAGATGGACAAGAGTGGAATTGGATACAAAGCTCATCAAACAAAGATCATCAAGTCACTAGCCACTCATGATCAACCAAGCAAGCCAAAACCAAAGAGATGCTTTGAGTGTGGTCAAGAAGGACACTTTGCTCGTGAGTGTGAGGCACCAATACCACCACCCTTGCCCAAGCATGCTAGACCATTTGTCTTCAATGCTTACTACATTGTAAGGAAAGACAAGAGTGGCAAGGTCAAGGTTAGCTTCATGGGGCCGCCCAACAAGCAAAGGCCAAAGAAGATTTGGGTGCCAAAGCGACTAGTAGAGAAGGTCAAGGGCCCTAAGCAAATATGGGTCCCTAAATCTCAAGCTTGATCTCTTGTGTGTAGGTGAACTACAAGACCGGTGGATCACATTGGGTAATTGATAGTGGTTGCACTCAACATATGACCGGAGATCCCCGGATGTTCACCTCACTTGATGAAGATGTTGACAACCAAGAGAAGATCACATTTGGTGACAATTCAAAAGGCAAGGTTAAGGGTCTAGGAAAGGTTGCTATATCAAATGACAACTCCATCACCAATGTGCTCTATGTGCAATCATTGAGTTTCAACTTGCTCTCGGTTGGACAACTTTGTGATCTTGGTTTTGAATGCTTATTCAAGAAGAAGAAAGTAATTGTGACCAAGGAGGATGACAATGAAATGGTATTCAAAGGCTTCCGACATAACAACTTATATGTAGTTGATTTCTCATCTGATGAAGTTGATGTCAAGACTTGCTTATTGGCCAAGACTTCACTTGGGTGGTTGTGGCATAGAAGATTAGCACATGTTGGAATGGGCACCCTCAAGAAGTTGATGAAGAAAGAATTAATTAGAGGCTTGAAGGATGTGACCTTTGAAAAGGACAAGCTTTGTAGTGCATGTCAAGCCGGCAAGCAAGTTGCAAACACCCATCCAACCAAAGCCTATCTCTCTACTTCAAGAGTGCTTGAGCTACTCCACATGGATTTATTTGGGCCAACCACATATGCTAGTCTTAGAGGCAACAAATATTGCTTGGTCATAGTTGATGATTACTCCCGGTATACTTGGACATTCTTCTTGCAAGACAAGGCCGAAGTTGCATCAATATTCAAGAAGTTTGCAAAGAATGCCCAAAATCAATTTGATGTCAAGATCAAGAATATTAGAAGTGATAATGGCAAAGAGTTTGACAACACCAACATTGAAGAATATTGTGATGAAGTGGGAATCAAACATGAGTTCTCCTCAACATACACACCACAACAAAATGGGGTTGTAGAAAGAAAGAATCGAACATTGATCACCTTGGCAAGAACAATGTTAGATGAGTACAACACTTCGGAGAAGATGTGGGCCGAGGCAATCAACACCACATGCTATGCATCAAACCGGCTCTTTCCTCACAAGTTTCTAGAGAAGACACCATATGAGTTGCTCAATGAGAAGAAGCCCGATGTCTCATTCTTTAGAGTGTTTGGATGCAAATGCTACATCTACAAGAAGCGCCAACACTTGGGCAAGTTCCAAAGAAGATGTGACATTGGCTACTTGGTTGGCTATTCATCAAAGTCCAAGGCATATAGGGTCTTTAACCATGCCACAAACATGGTTGAAGAAACATTTGATGTTGAATTTGATGAAACTAATGGCTCCCAAGGAGCAAGTGATAATCTTGATGATGTAGGTGGTGAACCATTGAGGGATGCCATGAAGAACATGTCGGTGGGGGACATCAAGCCAAAGGAAGATGATGATGTGCAAGTCATTGAGCTGCCATCCACCTCACATGTGCCACAAGATGATGACAAGGATGTGAGAGACGCTCATGAAGACACCCAAGTCACTCATGAGCAAGCAGTGGTACAAGCACAAGATGTTGATGCTCCCCAAGCAACTCCTCAAGTGGCGCCAAGAAGATCATGACATCTCCTCCAAGATGACTCTCAAGATCTCATCATCGGGAGTCCATCACGTGGTGGAACTACACGCTCTAGACGTGCTTTATTTATTGAACATCACACTTTTGTGTCTCTTGAAGATGAACCAAAGACTATAGAGGAAGCTCTTCGTGATGCGGATTGGATCATTGCCATGCAAGAGGAGTTGAACAACTTTTCTCACAATCAAGTGTGAACACTTGAAGAGCGACCCAAAGATGCAAGAGTGATTGGAACAAAGTCGGTCTTCTAGAACAAAAAGGATGATCAAGGCAAGGTGGTGCGCAACAAGGCAAGGCTCGTGGCAAAAGGCTTTTCACAAGTGGAAGGTCTTGACTTCGGCGAAACCTTTGCAACGGTGGCAAGACTTGAAGCAATCCGTATCCTACTTGCATATGCATCTAGTCATGATATCAAGTTGTTTCAAATGGATGTGAAAAGTGCCTTTTTAAATGGTTATATTAATGAGCTTGTCTATGTTGAGCAACCCCCTGGTTTTGAAGACCCTAGGTACCCCAGGCATGTCTACCGGTTGTCCAAGGCTCTCTATGGTCTCAAGCAAGCTCCTAGAGCTTGGTATGAGAGGCTTAGGGACTTCCTCATTGAGAAGGGCTTCAAGATTGGGAAAGTTGACACAACACTCTTCACCAAGAAAATGAATGGGGAAATCGTCATTTGCCAAGTTTATGTTGATGATATTATTTTTGGCTCAACTAATAAAGATTTTTGCATGAAATTTGGTAATTTGATGTCTAAGGAGTTTCAGATGTCCATGATTGGCGAGCTATCCTTCTTCCTAGGATTTCAAGTCAAGCAAATGAAGGAAGGGGTCTTCATCTCTCAAGAGAAGTACACACAAGATCTTCTCAAGAGATTCAAGATGATGGATTGCAAGCAAATCAAGACTCCCATGGCATCAAATGGGCATCTCGACTTGGATGAGTGAGGTAACCCAATTGACAATACTCTCTATCGTTCCATGATAGGAAGTCTACTCTACCTCACCGCATCTAGGCCCGATATCATGTTTAGTGTGTGTATGTGTGCTATATATCAAGCAATGCCTATGGAATCTCACTTGATTGCCGTCAAGAGAATTCTTAGGTATCTAAAATACACACCTTGCCTAGGCTTGTGGTATCCCAAAGGTGCAAGATTCGAACTTGTAGGCTATTCCGATTCGGATTACGCCGGGTGCCGCATTGATAGAAAAAGCACATCCGGAGGGTGCCACTTCCTAGGTAGATCACTTGTCTCTTGGATGTCAAAGAAACAAAATAGTGTTGCTTTGTCAACGGTCGAGGCGGAATACATTGCCACTGGTGCTTGTTGTGCATAAATACTTTACATGAAACAAACTTTGCTAGACTATGAAGTAGTACTAGGCAAAGTACCTTTGTTGTGTGACAATGAAAGTGCCGTAAAACTTGCTAACAACCCGGTTCAACACACCCGCACAAAACATATTGACATCTGCCACCACTTCCTTAGGGATCATGTTGCTAAAGGTGATATATCCCTAGAGAATGTGGGAATGGAAAATCAATTGACGGATATCTTCACAAAACCCCTAGATCAAGCTAGGTTTTGTATGTTGAGAAATGAACTTAATGTACTTGATCTCTCTAAATTCACTAAAAAATGAAGTTGTGTGTTGACCCTGTAATAGTTTTTGTTTTGCATATCATGCATATCAAAACTAAAAATACAGAAGAATTTTGTGTAGGGCTTGTCTAACATGGTTAAGATAACCCCCTTGTGTGTGTGAAAAAGCTTAACCTTGGATCAAACTTGACAAGCACTAGTTTACTTTCAAGTATTGCATTGCACCTCATATCATTTGCATGCTTGTTAGTTGACCGTTTCTTTTTTGTTATGTTTTGAGCATCCGCTGTGTTCGTCCATAGATAGGGGGAGCATTCAAAGCTCATTATGATTTAAACCCCTAGCTTTATGGCCACACGAGGCTCCTCGGTGCTTTCACTTGACTATTTTCATAAAAACAACTATGCCTAAGGCAAAATATTTATGAAAATTTGAGGGTTTGAGAGAGGTCACTCATACCAGTTCCAATTGGTGTTTATTTGAGTCTTTTTGAAGGTGAAACTTGGTTGGGTAAAAGTTGGGCGAAGTTCTAAGTTGAAAAAGAGGCCAGAGGTGGACCGGACGATGCACCGGACTCTCCTGCAGAGCATCCGGTGCGGTGAGTCTGCTAGACAGCACTCACCGGACGCAGGAACAGTGTCCCTGCAGTGTCTGATGAGGTGCGTCCGGTGCTCATCCAGGCGTGCTCTAGGGCACCGAACGCTAAAGCCAGCGTCCGGTGGCCATCGTCCGGTGGTCTGTCGAATTGAAACACTCTGTGTTTTAGTCCGGTGGTCACCGGACGCGTCCGGTGCCACATTAAGACCGTCCGGTGACCCCGCAGTCAGCGCATATAACCCGCGCCCAGGGGTTCTTCGCTCGGCAGTTCCTTTCCTCTCCCCGCGAATCCGCCGAGTAGCAGCCGTGCCCTAGCCACAGACGCCGAGAAAACACCACCGCCGGTGGTCTCAACTCTCTCCGGCGAGTTTCTTCTCCCCGCGGCAGATCCAGCGCCAAGGATGCATTCTCCTCCCTCCTGCGCCCCCCTGCTTCCCCTCCTCGCGCAGTTTCCAGGGTTGGGGTGAGCCTCTTGTTTACTGCCCTCAAGGTGTTTGTGTCTTTGTGTGAATGAATCTAATTGTTGTTTCTGATGACGATTTGATTCGTTCTATCCTTGTAGCACCTTGTGGAGTGGGTTTGCCCTCTCCGGTGGTTCTCGATCGCGATCTTTCAAACGGAACGCATCTCGTTGCCCGATCATAAGCAGTTCGCGTCCGATCTTATCTAAATCTTGTGATATATAGGGTTATCTCATCTCTAGCTATTATGTTTGCTTATGTATACCCTATCTATTCTATCTCTTGCAGCGGGTTGGTCTCTTGTGACAGTTGAACTCGGGGCCAAGCCCACGAGTACGGATTGAGGCCAAGCCTCATGAGTGTCAGCTTGTTGGTTGTCAGCAGTTTCTCTATTTAGGTTCTTGCAATTGCACGTTGCAAGAACGTCGGTGATCTGACAGCCGCAGGTGGTGCCTCTCCAGGAGATGATGGTGGAGGTGATCCTCCCCGTCGTCTGTCCGCTGCAGAGAAGGGCAAAGGCAAGAAGCTAGCTAGCAAGAAGAGGAAGGCCAGTGACAGAGAGGCTGAGGTGGCAGAGGCAGTTGCAGCAGCAGCTGAGGCAGCAGAGAGGGGTGGACGCTCAGGTGCCCTAAGGATTGGGGCCAATCTCATGCCACAATAGAGGCGTGCAGTTCTTGAGGTTGAGGCACTACACGGGACTCCACCTGGCACTATCATGTTAGGAGGTCAGCGTGTCCGGATTGCCGTCAGAGAGTAAGCACAGGAGGACCCGGAGACTGAGACTGAGGCAGAGGCCCAGGTAGAGGGCCCGACAGAGGCACAGCAGCAGGGGCAGCCCCTCAGGAGGTCGACTCACACACGTACTCAGGCCATACCTAGGACTGGTACGTAGGGTCAGTCCACCTCCACTGCTCGCTCTACTCCAGCTCCGCGTCCAGCGCCAGTGAGGATTCACAAGGACTACACCCAGGCCTCCTCTCGAGAGATCCAGGAGCTGTGTTTTGTTCCTTTTCCTACTTGGTTTCCAGCTACCAGCGATCAGAGAGCCAGTGCCAGATTCTACACAGTTGTTCAGGAGGATTTGTATTAGGTATTTGTCCGCTCAGAGGCTCAGTTCAGGGAGCACAGGGTGCTTGACCTTGAGGTGCTTGGGAACGTGGTCGGTGTAGATATCAGGCAGTATTTCACTTATCTGACCGGTCTCCCAAAGTTGCTTGCTTTACCAGGTACCTATTGTGAGGAGTGGGTATGGGAGTTCTATGCCTCAGTATGGGTTTCTCTAGACCATAGCTACATCCACTACGCACTGGCAGACACTGACTACAGGGTGACAGCTCAGAGGGCCAGAGAGGTTCTTGGATTTGCAGCCTTTTCCACTCGGATCCATCAGCTTTGCTACGGGAATTTCGAGCCCCCTCGATGACCTCACGGTGGTGCTCTACCACCGGTTGACCTCGTGGCTCCCTGTTTCCATCAGCCCTTTGGAGAGGGCTCCAGTAGGACAGTGGGAGATTTGACACGCCCAGCTAGGATCCTTGACTTTGTGTTGAGGAAGACTCTCTTTCCTAGGACAGACTACAGAGATGGCTTTACCAGGATCCAGCAGTGGTTAGTGGCTCATTTGATTGCTCAGCGGCCGTTTGATCTGTGGGACTTGATAGTGTCAGAGATTGAGGACACTATATCAGAGCTTTAGGGGTCGACGTCAGTTACCTTACGCACATTGGATCACTCTTCTTATCCTTCGTGCTAGGCCTGAGCCTCTGCCAGCTCACCTTCAGAGAGAGCTAAGCGACTCTGACATAGTGTTCCCTCACTATGACCCCCGACAGATGCTGAGGGCACATCACGACCTCAGAGCTCCACCACCTCCTCCAGCAGCTCGTGGCTGGTAGGTATTTTAAACGCAAACAAAAAAATCCGCATGCGCACGGATACCGATGTAGCCTTCACCCGGGAGTATTCCAGAGTATCGATTTTCCACAGGGAACATGAGTGTAATAATTAAGATCCAAGATCGCCCAAGGATAACTATATAATTATTTTTGGTGGGAAGATAGGAAGTTTCCTGAGAGTTCTCTAGTTGATCTAAGAATCAAGAAATTACTTCAAGATTATCTATATCGGGACATCAGAACACTAACCACAGAAAGAGATGAGAAGGGGGCTAGGAAGCTCCGACTACGGTCCTACAAACACCGATCCGAACGTGGTGGAATACGTTGACCGTTAGGGCTGTCACTACCCTAAGGCTACCACAACAATCCGCAGGATTGGGTGCAATTCCAGGTAATTGTAAGACTAAACACCACGTCTAATCTATTAATTACTACTCTATTGTTGCAAAGATTAGAGCACTTGATGCAAGCGGGAATCCAATAAATAACTTGAATGTAAATAAAAATAATTAAAGAACTCAGGATTATGAATTGAAGAACCTGGAGAACGATGAAGAACGAACCAGTTGCTTCAAAAGTACAATGTTGAGGAAGATCCGACAGATCCGGCTCCTCCTCCGCTCTCCTCTTCTCTCTCCCTATTTTCTAGATTACAACTAGAACTAACTAGAACTAGAACTAGAGGAACTAGAACTAGAACTAGATCTAGATGAACTAGAGGTAGAACTAGAAGAACTAGAGGGATCCTCTCTACTTGGATGAAGACTTGAAACCCTAACTTTGATTCTGTAGAAGAGGTATGATCTCCAGGGGCCAGGGGGCCTTGCTTATATAGTCTTTTCAGATGAATCTGAGCTGTCAGATCAAACCGACATTGATCGTGTGGTTTTCCTTGAAGTATTAGGTCGGTGGAGCATGATCCCCGAGCTTCGCCCTGATTGGTCCAGGGGGGAGGGCGGGCGCCCAGTAAGGGAGGGCGGGCGCCCAGTGCCCGGCTCCGTCACGTCTCCCGTTCGCTCCCGTGGCTTCTAGACTCTTCTAGATGGCAGATAATTGCGCGTCAATTTAATATCTCGTCATTAACCAGACATGTGGGCCTCTCTTCCATATTTCGTGATAACCCCCTGCAGAAATAGACAAACACCAAAACTCGTGGAATTCTGTCAGATAAAACCCTAAGTCTAGGTGTTGGTTGCATTTGGATCCTTTTCCATGATTAGTTGATGGTTAAATGTGAGCATTAAGGACCGTCAACAGTGCCCAGGTGCCATCACTTTCTCCTAGGGGCACTCGCAGTTCAGGAGCAGTCCCAGAGACAGAGGAGGAGCAGGATGTCGCCATTGGGGCATTTGCAGACGCTGAGGCCGAGGAGGAGTTTGACTTTGCTTTAGACAGTTCAGACGATGATTATCGTCTCCTAGTGCCAGATCTTCCTCCGAGGCCGCACGACCATGAGGCAGGAGGTTCCTCAAGTGCTACGGACCCAGCTCTGCTAGCTCTTTTAGAGGGGATGAGAGCCGATCAGCGGAGGGCAGCTAAGGAGCAGGCTAGAAGAGACAGGGACCAGGCTGCCATCAATGCAGCCATGCAGGCTAGGCAGGACGAGCTCTAGAGACAGCTTCTTACCTTCCAGGAGCTGCAGCTAGCGTTCCAAGCACAGCAGACTACGATGATGGCCGCTCTTATGGTCGCCTTAGGGATTCAGCTTCCTCAGATTCAGCTCCCAGGCACTTCGTCAGTCAGGCCCCCTACTCCAGTGCCACAGCCTAGTGGATTCCAGAGTCAGTCTCAGCCACCGCTCCAGCTCCCTGCTCAGAGTCAGCCGTTCTCGACTTCTCAGCACCAGGTATCTCAGGGTGCTATTTCTTCTGGTTTTGAGCAGGTGCCACAGTTTACACCTCTGCGCTCTGGTTTTACTCCCCAGTCAGCTACAGCGTCGCAACTTGTGTTGGACTCCTCGACAGGGCAGCACATCAGCTTCTCCTACAGTGCTCTGACTGGTGACCCTACTCCTTCACCCCTGCAGACTCCTGCAGCTTTTACGGTCCCAGTTACCACTACTGAGCCCCTGTCATCGTCAGTGGCTTCGTCTGAGCAGCTTGCACCTTCCTCCATAGTACCAGAGACGTCAGCCACAGCGACAAAGTCCGTGCCAGCTTCGTCAGCAGGACTTGAGCAGCCAGCACAGCCCGTGACAGCTTCAGAGCCCATAGAGTCTGTTGGTGCAAAAGCTGATCTGCAAACACAAAGGGCTAATACCCGGTTCAAACGTTAAGGCGTGCCAGCCGATTTGACCTTACTATCGGCAAAGGTGGTAACTCGAATACTTTGGTTCCGACAACAGCGATGCGCCCGGATGTCACGGCCAAGAGGTATTCACGCGAAACTTGAGAACACGCCGAGCTTAAGTCGACGAATTCCTAAGAACTCGTAATAAAAAGGAAAAAGTATGACGAAGTCGTCGAAAAAGTAGATGCTTGGAATATGAGTAAAAACTTGTGTTTGATTGATTGATAGATAGATGTCATTACAAGGCCCTAGGGTCTACATTTATACCCTGCTCAAAGAGCTACAACCAGACACGACTAGGATTCGAATTCCAAATTTAAACAGAATCCGTATACAAAACGATCTAAATAACTAAGGAAAACGTAAAACTATCCTTACGTAACAAATCAGAACACCCCCACTAGCCGATCGGCAACTTCCAGACTCCCCTTCCGTATCATCGGCAGATTCCCTCGTCGTAGCCATCGGCACAGGCACATCAACACCTATGGACTTAGTCACGTTTAGTAACTCCTCTGTCGGCAACCATCCTCATCGGCAACTCATCCTTATCGGCAACTCATCCTGTAGACAAAACACTGCCGTCTTATCTTGCCAACCTACACTTTACCAATAATGGACATGTGCCCAAAAATGGTGTCAACACATGCCCCCCAATTTCGGAGTATAAAATCTTTAATGCTCCAAAATTCTCTGCAGTAATGATGCCTTTCCGTAATTAATGCTCCCAATCTGGTAATCGACAGCCTTAATCTTCCCAAACGGCTATCTCCACTTTACTCGCCCATCGGCAATATGACCGTTACAAGGCGCTGCTTATGGACCGACCAGGAGATCCCGCACAGTAAAAATATCTCTGGATAATGACCGCTTCCTGTCCAATCACCTGCACAATCCCTTGATTACCGTACGAACAGTTACCAAATCTACCTGAGTACCCTCGGATTTCACGGATACGGCGAAGAGATAAGTCCATTTTACCCTTGTCCGTTTTGTCCTATAAATAGTTCCTTCTCGGGTACTCCTTCTCCATCAAATCATTCCACAACCCCAACTTTACTTTCCAAGCGGCAGCGCTATTCAAGGTCTCCGAAATCTCCGACGAAGTCCTTTCTTCACCAACTCCGAAGCCCTCGATCATCCTCCCCGTGGCAAGATGGCCGTCAACTTCATCGTCCCTGAGGTCAGTTCTTCATTCCATCTCCTGTACTTTTCTCGCACCCCTGTTCATCCGCAATCCATCTTACTGAATATATTTTTTCTTTCTTTGTTTCTTTTTTTACCTTCAAAACCATTAGGATTTGTCCAACAAAATTGTCATCCCCACCGATCAACCACATCTCCAATGCCTTAGCCCGTTAGGGGATCCAGATCCAACCGATCTCATTAACGCAGAAACCAACAGGATTCATTTTAGGGCTGAGAACTTTTCTTTGGATCTGTGGAAAGATATTTTCCGTTCTTGGCCCAGCCCTACTGTAGGATGGACGGATTGGTTTTTGAGGGTCAGCAACTCAAATGAAGTCCAGTGGGGCGAGAGAAAGCTAGACCAATGCATTAGGTTGTCCATTGCCGATATGCATAGGAATGAGTCACTGCTGATAGCTGCATCATATTTCTGGTCAGATACGCTCAATGCCTTTGTCTTCGGCCATGGCCTTGCTTCCCCTACACTTGCTGATGTGGCTATGCTTACGGGCCTAGATGTATCTTCTGCCGATAGCACCCATTTCTTCGACACCAAACCCAAGGCCAAGGTAGAAACTCGTGCTATCGGCGGTTGGTCAGGCTACATCCAAAAATACAGCCGAACAGGCCCTGTCAACATAAAAGAGCAGACCTGTTTCCTGAACATGTGGTTAGATAAGTTCGTGTTTTGCGGCCGATCTGCAGGACCAACCTCCGTCTACTTAGCAGCAGCAGAAAACCTGGCTAATGGTGGCCGATTTCCCCTCAGCCGATACCTGCTTGGTGCAGCCTACCACCTCCTTCACCAAGTGACTAGGAAACTCTTACTCGGCCAGTCTATCGGCAACTTAGGAGGTCCCTGGTGGTTCATCAACATGTGGCTCAATCTCCATCTGCACAAGCGTCTTGAGTTTGACCTTTTCGCGCAGCGTTTTCCAAGGGACATAGCCGAGAACCATCAACTGGATGAAGAAGAATCGGCAACACGCCCTCCCCTAAATTTTGGTGAAGCTATCGTAGTTCTCCCTGGTTCAGAGGGTAATGCAGACCAGGTTAGCCGATTCTTCCAGACCTTGTATGATGGCTTGACCAGAGATGAGCGAGCATGGTTAGCTTATGACGATCCAGACAGTATGTTTCCTCTGGTCTTCAACCCGTTCAATGATGCCCTTGACACGGATCATGAAGTGAAGATGGCACCGATCACCCCCAGAGCCATACCAGTGAATTTCTTTGGTAGTGGGAAAAACTCCATCCAGACCTACGAGTTTTACAATCCATCGGCATTAGCTTGTCAATTAGCTTTCGGCCAGCTGCCGATTGCACTCTGTTATGCCGATGTGATAAAACCCAGAGAAGCCATCACTAGCCTTCTTGAATGGATTCGAGTAGCTCAACTGCCATCAAGTGCCGATACAGACGTAGACTTGTCAGAGTGGGTTCCGGCTGCCTTCATCACTCAAGCATACAAGCAATGGTGGGCAGAATGGAAGGAACACCTGTTCTGTAAATCGGCTCTCACGTATTGCGGCATGATCGACCCCGAGTACGAAGTTCTCGATGACACTGTAAGTGTTTTTCGAACCGATGTTTCAATTCTCTCAATTTTATTTTCATCGGTGATTCACCTTCGTATCATCTTGCAGGTTGACAACATCCCTCCATTGGTCAGCAGGAGCGGCAAGCCGATTGACCTGTTTGCATCAGGTCCAATTTCTTCAATCGGCCACAACGCCCCTACCCTGGCAGCCATCGTGCATCGAGGCATACGCCTCAAGAAAATCACCACCAGGAGAACTCAGACATCACCATCGGTAGCTGCTTCCACCCTAGCACAGGCTTTTAAGGTAACTGTTAAACCTCTTCATTCATACCGATCTTACTTTTACATCGGCCACATTGATACTCACAAATTCTCCTTTCTGTAACAGCAAACCAGCGCATCGGCAAGAACCAAAAGCACAAGTGCCGATGCCCCCCAGTCTAGCCAGCAGAAGAGAAAAGGTGCCAAGAGTACGAAGTCACACACGAAGCGCCAGAAAGTGGCAATTCCTCCTCCTCCTCCAGTATCTCCTATTCTGGTGGAATCTTCTCCTCCCCCAGAAACAGAGACTCAGCAAGCACCATCTCCCCCTCAACCGCAAGAAGCACCACAAGTGGAAGAACCTCAGCAAGAAGAACCTTAGTTAGAAGCACCCCAGCCAGAAGACATATCAGCCGATGTAGGCGAGCAAACTACCGATCCGGCAGGTTCAATCATATCATCGGTAGTTTCTTCAATCCAGACAAGCATCGTCCCTCCTCAAGGTAACGCATTTTTATAACATTACTGCCGATGAACTTATTCCTTTTCGGTTTTATAATCCCTTCTGTTAATTTGCAGCTGACGTAGTTCCATCGGCAACTCTGGCCAACCAACCCGTGGCTCTATCGGCATCTTCCAGCCAAAGGCAAGAGATTGCCTTGAAGCAAGTAAGCCATCCAGTCTCCATCAGTATTATTTGCCGATGCTCTTATCATAGAACAACTCACTTTGTTTTCCCTTTCAGGAGCAGGATTCTCCCAACAGCCTATTCTCCTTTGCCATTGATATCTCCGAAGAGGAAGGTGAGGAAGCAAGTTCCTCCCGGGCAGTTGGGATCGCGTCGGCAGAGATCAGGGCTAAGCTGGAAGAACTGTCGGCCCTCCTCCATCAAGACACGGCTCAACTGGTCGATGACAATGACCCGGCCAAGGTTCTGTTCAAGACCCTCAGAGGCCAGATTCCTGCCGATGCCGAAGAAGTCCTTTTCCAGGCCGCACATCTGGAGAGTCGTCAGCTGCAGTACCAGAGGGCCGCCCGACGCCTTGCCGATAGAGCTGCTCAGACCCGGCTTTCTGAGGAGATGATGAAAGAGAAGCTCCTGACCGATGAGAAGCATAAGAACATCGGCACCTTGAAGTCCTCAGGAAACGCACTAAAACAGAAGATCTCTGACCTATCTGCAAAACGAGAAGCCCTGCTGGCAGAACTTAAGCAAGTGGAGGATGCTCTATCCCAAGCCCAACAGGAAGAAAGTCAACTGCCAGAGACCATCAAGCTCCTCGAGCAAGAGCGAAATGCCCATGGTCGCAAAGCACTGCAGTTGAAGAAGAAGCTGAAGCCGATAGAAGGCTCTGCCGATGAAGACGTCAAAGAGATAGAAGCAGCCAACCAGATCCGCCTACGCGCTATATCAGCCATCCAAGCGCTGCTAAGCATGTGAGCTCTTCATCGGCAACGCACCTGCCTCTTCCTGCTTTTCAGCCTTCTTGATGTTTAGTCTAGCCGATAGGACTGTTATCGGCATCTTTTGAAACATTAAGTCCGGCCCCAAACACATTTCAACCCAGCCCATAGGAGTGTTATCGGCATTTAAACGTTCATGTATCGACCCATATGCTGGGGTAGTGTTTCTTTAAATATTTGCCATTTAATGCTCTGGGAAATTCGACTCCTTTGAGAGTTTCCAAAATGTAGGCATTACCAGGAGCCGACCGACTTATCCGATAGGGACCCTCCCAATTGGGAGACCACTTCCCAAACTTTGAACTTTTAGTCCCGATCGGTAAGATTAATTTCCATACTAAGTCTCCATCGGCAAATTCCTTAACTCTCTTCTTATTTTCTTCTATACTTGTTAAAGCCTTTAACCGATGTCCCGCTAGATCATCTAACTCATCGGTCATCAAAGTGGCATAATCATCGGCAGCCAATTGATCTTGAAATGATAATCGCCTAGATCCAGCCTTAATTTCCCAAGGCAACACTGCATCATGTCCATACACCAACTGATAAGGCGAAACCTTGGTCGATCCATGACAAGCCATTCGATAGGACCATAAGGCTTCATTTAACAATGTGTGCCACCGCTTAGGATTTTCTTCAATCTTTCGCTTGATAAGCTTGATAATTCCTTTGTTAGATGCCTCGGCCTGCCCATTAGCTTGAGCATAATAAGGAGAAGAGTTTAACACCTTAATTCCCATACCGATTGCGAATTCATCAAATTCCCCTGATGTGAACATAGTACCCTGATCGGTAGTAATTGTCTGAAGAATCCCAAATCGGTAAATAATGTGCTCCTTCACAAAATAAATCATATTGGCCGATGTAACTTTCTTCAAAGGGATAGCTTCAACCCATTTAGTGAAATAATCGGTGGCAACTAGGATAAACTTATGCCCTTTGCTAGATGGTGGATAAATTTGGCCGATCAAATCAATAGCCCATCCTCGAAACGGCCAAGGCTTTATAATAGGATTCATTGCCGATGCAGGCGCCCTTTGAATATTACCAAACTTTTGACATCCTTGACACCCTTTGAAGTATTTAAAGCAATCCTCAAGTATAGTCGGCCAATAATATCCATTCCTCCTAATCATCCATTTCATCTTGAAAGCCGACTGATGTGCTCCACATACCCCTTCATGGATTTCTCCCATCAAACTTCTAGCTTCATCATCACCCAAGCATCGGAGAAGAATCCCATCAATAGTTCGGTAGTACAATTCATCTTCGAGGAGCACATACTTGGTGGCTTGAAACCGAACCCGCCTTTCAACTCTCTTAGATGGATCTTTCAAATAATCAACGATTTCTTTTCTCCAATCATCGGCACCAATTGCCGATATTGCATCAATCATAGGCTGATATCCCGATGCATGCTGAGCCAACCGATTGGCCTCTTCATTATGCAATCGAGGAACATACTCTAATCGGAAATCCTTGAATTCCTTCAATAATTGCATACTCCGCTCGTAATAAGTTATGAGAACTTCACTTCGGCATTCATAGCTTCCAGCCAATTGATTTATAACCAGCATAGAATCCCCGAAGACCTCGACAGCATCAGCGTGAACTTCCTTTAACAGTTCCAATCCCTTTATCAAAGCTTGATTCTCAGCCTGATTATTCGTCGACGTGGCAACAATCGGCAAGGAAAACTCATACTTCCTTCCCCGAGGGGAAACTAATACTATACCGATTCCTGCTCCTCGGTCACATGTGGACCCATCAAAGAACAGCGTCCAAGGTACAATTTCCAAGGCTTCCACCGCGCCGCAATGTTGAGTTACAAAATCGGCCATAATCTGCCCCTTAACTGCTTTAGCCGATTCATAACGCAAATCGAACTCCGACAGTGCCAGAATCCACTTACCGATTCTGCCACTCATAATCGGCATGGACAGCATGTACCGGACCACATCATCCTTGCAGATAACAGTGCACTCGGCCGATAGCAAGTAGTGCCTTAACTTGATACAAGAGAAATATAAGCAGAAGCACAGTTTCTCAATAGCCGAATACCTGGTCTCAGCATCAATCAACCTCCTGCTCAAATAATAAATTACACGCTCCTTCCCTTCAAATTCTTGAATTAAAGCCGAACCGATGACCATCCCATCGGTAGATAAATACAATCTGAAGGGCTTCCCTTGCTGTGGTGGAATTAGGACTGGAGGATTCACTAAATAATTCTTGATTTCATCCAGAGCCAACTGTTGTTCCTTCCCCAAAAAACTCTTGATCGGCCTTTAGCTTAAGAAGAGGGCTGAAAGCACGAATCTTGCTGGTGAGGTCGATGTCCCGATCTTCACGACGTAGGATAACTAGCTAAAGATCAGCCGATAACTTGCTGCAAGCAGCGAGGATAACTAGTGCAACCTGACGACACGCACAAGGAGCCAACCACCGTCTCTATACGGCAGCCTGAACCAAGGATTCGCCCAACCACACTCTCAAAGAACCAACCTACGCAACCTAAACTCGAGGATCAGAAGCACGGATTGGGTGCCGATGACGCGGCTGCTTCTGTAATCTCCGCGAAGGAAAACACAAGAGCAAAGGGGTAGAGATCTCTCTCTGAATTTGTTAGCACACAGCTGAACAAAGTGGTTTGTATTCTCAATATCATAAGTCTTGGATTACAATGAGTCTTAGGGATTATTTATACTAGCAACAACCCTGCTAGATAGGTATGAAAACGAAATAGAGTTTCTGAGAGAAGGCAATGTGAAAGGTCCCCTCGAAATGGATTCCCGAAGTGGCTTCGCGTGACTGTTGGCCTCCAGAGCAGTTTCCAATAAACTGACCATAACTTTTTATTGGGAAGTCCAAATGATGAACCGTTTCTTGGGTATGAAACTAGACTCCAAGAGCTTTCCATCAATGTATTCCATGCACCACGAAACGCTGTAGATTGGTACAGTTTCACTTGGCAAGTTGTACCAACATTCTGTCACGACAGACTGTTGACCTTCTGAGCAGTCTGTACTAATTCTGGTCTGCAGGCAATATAGAGTATCCAAACTGGTCACCACTAGACTCATTGGAAAGTAGACTCGTCAAGCTTTCTAACAAGGGCTCATGGACCTTCATATCTTTTGTGAGTAAAAAGTTATGAAGATTTCTTTCACTGGTCCGTTTTTGACTTCCACTGGTCCGTTTGTGACTTCTTCTGGAACTTGCACTGGTCCATTCTTCAGGGTCCGATTTATCCTTCTCTTCTTCTATATACCTAAGTACAACCAAGGTACAACACTTAGGTAGTATATAATTCTCATTAATGTTAAAATGAATCTCACAAAGTAGCGCGTGGACCTCTTGTTGTAGCTTCTTTGCACGACAACGTGTAATCGATCCATTGATGACATTGGCTGGTGTCGGCGTAGGTGAAACTTGAGTGGTTGTAGCTTGACTTGGAGCTTGTGACATCTTGCTTGGTGGCGTGGAATTAGAGGGAGCATACTTAGTTGGGATGTCCTCATCATCCTCCCCCTCTTGAAAAGGAGTCGACCTCGACTCTGATTCTTCTAATCCGAAGAATGGTGTCAAGTCAGCAACATTGAAGGTTGTGCTAACACCATAATCTTCAGGAAGTTCAATCTTGTAGGCATTATCATTGATCCTGGACAGCACTCTGAATGGAGCATCTCCCTGTGGCATCAACTTGGATCTACGCTTCTCAGGAAAGTGGTCTTTGCGAAGATGTACCCACACTAAATCTCCGGGCTCAAATATCACCTTCTTGCGATGCTTGTTTGCCCAATCAGCATAGTACTTGGACCTTCTTTCGATTGCTTCTTTGGTCTTCTCATGAATCTTCTTGACATATGATGCACGCTTGGATGCTTCCATGTTAATCCTTTCCTGTAATGGTAGAGGCAACAAATCGATCGGAGCAAGGGGTTTGAATCCATACACAACTTCAAAAGGACACATATTAGTTGTAGAATGTACTGCCCTGTTGTAAGCGAATTCCACATGTGGCAAGCACTCTTCCCACTCCTTCAGGTTCTTCTTTATCAAGGCTTGTAGCAGCATAGAAAGTGTTCTATTCACAACTTCAGTTTGTCCATCCGTTTGAGGATGACAAGTGGTGGAAAACAGCAGCCTTGTTCCAAGCTTTGCCCACAATGTCTTCCAAAAGTAGCTCAAGAACTTGGTGTCACGGTCTGAAACAATTGTTTTGGGCACGCCGTGTAATCTTACAATATCCCTGAAAAATAGAGAGGCTACGTGGGAAGCATCATCGCTTTTATGACAAGGTATAAAATGTGCCATTTTAGAGAACCGATCAACAACAACAAAAATTGAATCCATTCCCCTCTTTGTCCTAGGTAAACCCAAAACAAAATCCATGCTAATATCTTCCCAAGGGGTACTAGGAACAGGCAAGGGAGTATATAATCCATGAGGGTTCAGTTTTGACTTAGCTTTGTGACATGTGATGCATCTTTGTACAAGTCGTTGGACGTCTCTTCTCATCTTTGGCCAGTAGAAGTGATCAGCTAGCATCGCATATGTCTTTCTCCATCCAAAGTGACCCATCAATCCACCTGCATGTGTTTCCTGTAGCAACAAAAGCCTAACAGAGCAGTGGGGTATACACAATTTGTTAGCTCGAAACAAAAATCCATCATGTATATGATATTTTTCCCACCCTTTTCCAGTTGTACAGTTTGCAAATGGTTCTGAAAATTCATGATCAGTAGGGTACAATTCTTTTATGCTTTCAAGTCCTAGAACCTTGACATCTAGTTGATTCAACAAAACATTTTTACGTGACAAAGCAGCAGCTATTTGATTTAACTGAGATTCAATCATTTTATTAAAGCTAATTTGATTCTTGATGGCAGTAGAGAAATTATCCATTCTATTATTTATATTTTCTAGCATTTTATCATTAGATGCCAATTTCTTAGATAGGTTATCCATTAGCTTTCCTTGATTAGACACTAACTCTCTCAAAGGTGGAAAATTATTATTATTGTTGTAAGAATTGTTACCTTGATAATTACCTGAGTAGTTAGGCCTCTGTTGATTCCAACCTTGATTTTGTTGAGGACGGTTGTAGTAGTAGTTGTTGTTGTTGATGTAGTTCACATCCTCAAGTATCTCAGGGCAGTGGTTGCCTGAGTGTCCAGTGTCTCCACACTCCTCACAAGTCATGTGAGAATCGTAGATGTGCATAACCTCTTTCTTGTCTCCAGCTCTATCGTCGAGCTTCTTCATGAGCAGGTCTAGCTTTGCAGACAACATGTCTACCTCCTTCAGCTGATGCATACCTCCACCTCTCTTGCGTGTCTGGCTCACAAGAGCTGTGGCTTGTGGTATAGTAAGTGATAAGAATGCTCCTCCAGCTGCAGCATCCATGGTCTCTCGGGCACTGTTGCTGAGCCGATGATAGAATGTCTGCATCAATAGCCAACTCTCCATTCCATGATGGGGACATTCTAGGATGTAGTCTTGAAAGCGCTCCCATGCTTCTGGAACAGATTCATCATTTTGTTGCTGAAAACTTGTAATCTTCCCACGGAGAGCATTGGTCTTGCCCATGGGAAAGAACTTAGCCAGGAAGTTTGTTGAGCAGAGTGCCCACGTAGTATTCTTCTCCTCTGTAGCGTAGAACCACTGCTTCGCTCTTCCTAACAGTGAGAATGGGAAGAGGCGAAGTAGTATAGCGTCTTTGGAAACTCCTCCTATGGTGAATGTGTTGCAAATCTCTAGGAAGTGTTGTAAATGAGCACTAGCATCTTTGTGTGCCTTCCCACAGAACTGGTTGGATTGCACCATGTTGATAAGTCCAGGCTTGAGCTCAAAGTTGCCATCGATCTCTGCAGCAGGTCCAGTGCGGATGTTGTCCGTAGTGGGAGCTGAGAACTCACGGATCGATTTGTTCGCCATGGCTTCGAACTCTGAAGACAAGTTCCGGTGATCTTTTTGATTGGATGAAGCTTCTTCGTGAAGTGTTGATGATTTCTTTAGCTTGGCTCTCATCTTCTTGAATAATGCTTCGGGATTGTCAACAAAATTTCCTGGAAGATGTCTTCTATTCATACATTCCCCTGCATAAGATAAAATAGAAAAATATCGGGGTAAAACTGTATGAGAGAATAGATAAGCTCAATCATATTAGTGATGCGAATGATAACTCAAAATCTTTTATTCCATTCCTGATTAGTAATCAACCTTCCCCGGCAACGGCGCCAAAAATGCTTGTTGGGTATTCTTAACATCATTACCAAAAGTAGACTAAGTTCTAAATCTAGCAACGGTGCCAAAAATACCAAACCTATCCCTCACACCACTTAAGCCAAGTTGTCATCCCCAGCATGACATGAGAGACGCGGTATTGAAATATGCAATTGCTCTTCTAAATAAATAATGAATGGGATCTGCAAGCGCACAGATTAATACCGATACAGCATTTTAACCGGGAAGTATTCCAGGTATCGTTATTTATATTTTTACCACTGGGAAGGGATTAACAATCATCACTATTGATTACAGAATAGAATATGAGATTGAGCATCTATCATTGCATGTATAATTGAGAACATTATATCTAACTCTTCATACAGGGATAAGTGTCACATAAAAGATGTATGAAATAATAATAGTGACAAGGATAACTAATCTGATCTAGCCACATAATAAATATGATAAGCACCTCAATTAAATACTCTAGAAAGTCATTAGCATGGTATTAGAACGAACTACAAGAATATTCCCTAAGTTATTCTCAACTATATAGTCTAGCATATCATAGTTAGTGCAAGCATACTTAGCAATCATTGCGAGACAAGACTACGCCCATGCATAGTGATATTAGCAAGGAATATGAGAAACATAGCAATCACTCCCCTGTAATAATGTTGCTCTGCCAGCCCAATACACGAGAGGGGGACTATATAAGAATCAATGAAGCTGTCACTATCACGAACCACCCCACGATCTGGCATATTGGGTACAATCGCAGATAAATACGGTATAAGCACCACGCCTACACAATATCTATCATTTACCCATGGATCCGATGGATAAACGCTATACGATCCTAAGCATGTATATAGATCGTATCTAACTAAGCCAAGTACATAACTATGATAAACTAAGAACAATATAATCTTGAATATAAGCAAATAGAGCAAAGTCATAAGCAATATATTGAAGTAGAACAAAGTCATATTCATAATATTGAAGAACAAAGATAATTAGAAAGCAATTAGAAGCACAATTAGAGAATTACCAAGAATCCTCCTGACAGATCCGGAAACCAATCGAAGATTGACTCCTTCTAGTTCTAATCCTATGTAGCTATGCTAATCTAGATATCTAATTGATGTGGTGGCTCTAATCTTGATCAGAGGCTTCTTCTCCCTTGATGGAACAATGAATTAGGGTTGAGAGGCTCTCTCCTCCAGGGGCCAGGGGGTCTGGTTTTATAGTCCCTTCAAGTGAATATGGACCCTTGGATCAAACCGACATAGATTGTATGGTTTAGATTCATCCTTTAGGTCGGTCGAGATCTCCCGCAAAGCAGAGTCCTGATTGGACTCCAACAGGGGGCGGGCGCCCTGCCTCTGGCCCCGTTTCGCCTCCGCTTCGGTCTCGTGGCTTCTGGAGTCTTCTAGATGTAAGATAATTGCGCAGTACGTTAATATCTTTACGTAATCCTGACATTTGGGCCTTTCTTCCATATTTCCTGATAACCCCCTGCAGAAATAGACAAACACCAAAACTCGTGGAATTCTGTCAGATAAAACCCTAAGTCTAGATGTTGATTTCATTTGGATCCTTTTCTTTGTTTATTTGATAATTAAATTTGATACTTAAGGACCGTCAACAAACTCCCCCAAGCTTACCTCTTGCTCGTCCCTGAGCAAGGATAGACTCAGCTATGGACCAGAAGTAGTTGCAATATCTTTTTAAAAATTCTGATGGTACACATGCTTTTAAATAAGATCTCATCTCTGAGTTAGAGTAAACTGTCAAGACTTAAAACTTACTTACTTTACCTTCACCATGGGACTTGTAACCGTCACTTCTGTCTTGAGTGGTTAAAAGATAGAACAGTCTAGCCAAGTGCCATGTCTCTTATTCTTGATCAGCTATAGCTCTGGGGTTTTTGCAGATTTTCAAATAAAACTCAGAGATTCCTTGTATGATTCTCTCAGGTCTCTCTTTTGTGGTATTTTTGGATCCTTACCAAGGCATTGATGGTATGTGCCTTCTCTCAAGATATGTGGTATTTGTGGTATGAGGCATAGTGACATTGCCTTCTCTCTCACCCTACTCTAATAAGGCTTTAATATCTGGAGCTCATAGGTGGGAGATAAAGTATACATACTTACAAGACATTTATTGCATAGTCAAACCATGGATCCAAAGAAACAAGCCAATAAGTTTAATCAAGATGTGCATGTGTGGCGAATGAATGGTGTATGGTGATGATGGTGATAACAATGGTGAAAACAATGGAGGTGGAAGTCTAATTCTACTTTGCTCTTCTGAGGGGTTACATACCTTCCTTGCTTTTTAAAACTTTATGAGGAGAATGAGATGCTCTTCTTTTTCTTGTCTCTCAGGTGGGTATCTTGCACCCCTAATTCTACTGTCGGACACTTGTCCATTTTTACCTCTCGTCTCACTTTTTCTTTTCTTTCGAGGTTTCGAGCACTTGCTCCTTTTTATTTCCTCGTATTATTCCCTTTTTTTTAGAGCACTCATCTCTTGAGATAATATAGCAAGTGGTAGTAATAAGATAACTTGAGCATTTATTTCACAAGGGGAAAACAGAAATATTTTTGGTTATTCTCTCCCGGATTAGGAGTAGAATATTTTCAGGTGGTTCTGGAGATGGAATGGATCGATATATGTGGATGGTACTTCCAGAGTAGAAGTAGCATATATGAGTGAACGTGCAAGTGAAATCTTGATTTAACCACATGACAAGCTCCTAAGGGTCTACACAGCTTGACCACACTCAATGCTCATAAGCAGTAAATAGTAAATGTGTGGCTCAAAGTCTAGCAAGCATGTATATATGGCTGTGGTAGGAATTTAAACTCTCATCATACAGGAACTCATCATGCAACATTTTAAAGATTTTCAAAGATAAAATTCTCCAGAATTCTAGCATCTCTAGGAACAGATAAACAGCAGCTCAGCCTTCCCATATCTTATCCGTTAACAACTTAAACTTCAGATCAAGTTTTCATCCCACAAGTTTAGGTCTAGAGCAAGCTTTAAATTATAACAGTTATATCTAAACTTGAGAGAAAACTTAAAATTTGCAAATTAGGCAGAGCAACTATTTATCATATCCATGCTTAAATTTATTTAGATACAGATTAGCAAAGCCACTTTATTTATTTATTAAACACACTAAGCAAAAGATATATATATAAGCATAAAATCTTTATTTGGTTTTCCCATAGTTTATGTGTATTTTAATATTCTAAAATAATATAAGTATAAAGATAGATAGAAATACTTATCGGGATAAATGGGGGTGCTCTCCCCCAAGCTGAATTTTGACGTAATTTCTCTTGATGTAGCTAACAGGTGGCAGAGGTGTATTTGAAAGTCAGCAGCATTCTGACAGCGATTAGAATGTCCTCCGTCTGCTAGTCTTCTTGATTCTTAAATTCTGTGGAGCTCAAATAGACAACAAAGCTTGTGGAACTAATTAAGTGCTAGCATCAATATCTAGCCTTTATTATCTTGAGACTCCTTAATAAATATTACTCCCTGTTTTTATATTTTTGTTTTATAAAGCAGAAAAAATATTTATTTTATTTTTATGCCACCACAGTGAATGTACTTATGGGTTTTATGCCACTCGTATACTCACATGGGGCTTACTGTTTTTTCACATTTTTATTTTCTTTTTAGGATAATACGAACATGATTAACTAAGTAAACTATTTTAAATAATTGAAAGGGAAAAGATAACTACCAAGTTTACCTCTTGGCAAGGCGTTCGGTGTTTTTAAGTCCTCCGAACGGGACTCTCCAATTTCTTAATCGTCCTGAGGTTCGTTGGGTGGCGTAGTCGGTACTTCCGGCAGCGTCTCCTCTTCTTGTATAGTTATCTTCATTTTCCACACCTGACTTGGTGCTTCAATCTCCTCGGGATAATTCTGTTTAAACTCTACGTCTTCTGATCTTACAACTTCTCCTTCATAGTCTGCCCATCCGTCCTTGATGATCTGCCTCCTCTGGTTGCGGTTGCGTCTCTTTCTGACCTGCTTAGATTCTTCAACGATATAGTTAGGGTCAGTAAAATAACGGCGTACCTTCTCTGAGGGGAAGTGCATATGGACTTCTCCGGTTCCAATGTAGATAATCGCTTTAACGGTGCTGAGGAACGGTCTTCCAAGGATGATGGGTGGATCATACTCGTCTTCTCCCATGTCAACGACTTGAAAGTCTGTGTAGACAAAGTGATCGGCTATTTTGACTGGGACATCAGATACTATTCCTTGAACTTCTCGAAATGTCTGATCTGCCATCTGGAGCTGAATGTATGTTGGTCTTAGTGGCATGGTCCCGAACAAGAGCCGATAGGTGACTGCGGCCATTATGTTGACGCCTGATCCGGTGTCGCAAATCGTCTTGTAGAAGTTGTATCCATTTATGGAGCAGTAAATGCTTGGCATTCCTGGGTCGTCCTTCTTGGTCAAAAACGGTGACTTAAGTTGGTGATCTTGGCCTCCATGGACTACAGTGACCATCTTAGCTGACTCGGTCCACACTTGCTTGTTCCTGTTCCTCCTGTTGGTCCTCTTCCTTGATTGACGTCTGGATTGATCTTGAATTTGTGTAGTCTTGTTCTTGAAGAAAAATGTCTCCTTCTTCCCTTTGACGTAGAAACTGATCTTGGCAGCACTGGCGTAGATGATAGCTCCCGTGGTGTTCAAGAATGGCCTCCCTAAGATGATAGGTGCTCTCTCATCATTTTCGGTTTCTACCACTACGAAGTCTGCTGGGGCATACAAGGTACCAACTCGGACACAAAGGTTCCTCACTATTCCTTTTGGAAAAGTTATCGTCTAATCTGCAAACTGCAAACACATGGTTGTCTCTAATAAAGGATATGTAAAGAATTTCTCATAGAGTACCCTGGGTATAATGTTGACACTGGAGCCAAAGTCGCAGAGTACTTCTGGAACGTCCACCATGCCGATGGAGATCGGGATGACGGGGCGTCCTGGATCGCCTCTCTTGACCGGCAGAAGGTCAGTAGAGAATTCATTGACGGGGTTACTCCAATTACCTGCATCAAACGTGTCTACAAGATTTGCAGATTCTAATCCTTCCGGTTGTGATGGTATACTGGGGTTAGTAGTAGGAACAGCAGCAGCTATTTGATTTAACTGAGATTCAATCATTTTATTAAAGCTAATTTGATTCTTGATGGCAGTAGAGAAATTATCCATTCTATTATTTATATTTTCTAGCATTTTATCATTAGATGCCAATTTCTTAGATAGGTTATCCATTAGCTTTCCTTGATTAGACACTAACTCTCTCAAAGGTGGAAAATTATTATTATTGTTGTAAGAATTGTTACCTTGATAATTACCTGAGTAGTTAGGCCTCTGTTGATTCCAACCTTGATTTTGTTGAGGACGGTTGTAGTAGTAGTTGTTGTTGTTGATGTAGTTCACATCCTCAAGTATCTCAGGGCAGTGGTTGCCTGAGTGTCCAGTGTCTCCACACTCTGTTGACACTTCTTAACGCAACCACCAGATATCGGCGACGGCGCCAGAAGTGCCCTGGTAGGGTAACTCTATTTACTATTGGATAATTCCGCAAGCGCACAGAATGTACCGCTGTAGCACTTCACCAAGGAGTATTCCAAGGTATCGTAATTTATATTTTCCAAAGGGAAAGCGGCTAAGTGTGTTTAACAAAAAGGGGAATGAGATTCCTTGAGTTATCTAGTATCAACTAGTGAATAAGGGTGGTAAATAACGAATAGGAAGGGTAGTGGTGAATCCAAGGTCCTATGCTAAAGGTAAATGGTAGAGTTAGCTAGGTGGGAGGACAACGAGTGAGTAAAGGACTCCTATGTATCTAACTTGACTTCTGTGACTTACTTTAATAGATAATTGTCTTAACTACGCTAGAGCCTTACTAACTGTGTGCGAGGGATAGCCGAGCTGGTAAGACGCTTAGAAGGTTTTTCACCTAACCCCTTACCGAAAGCGACTATTGGGCTTATGGACGCCTTACCTTTTAAGAACTAGCCTGTACGTGAGGAGAACCTAATGCCGCCCACGATCTGTCACCTACTAGGGAGTGCGCTCCTACTTTCCGTTCAAGCCAGCGGTAATCAAAGGTAATCTTAAGTATGAGCACCACGCTCACACTTAATCCTACAACGCTAACTAGTTGCAGCTAGCTAGAGCTCCTATACAAGATAGGACGATGATGCACACACAGGAGTGGTTACAGGTCACTAACTTCACTAAGACAACTATATTACTAAAGTAAATGCACAACAAGACTAAAAGACTTGCACTAAGTAAGAACTCAGTAAAGTAAAGTAAGAATAATATATTAATAAAAGGAAAGTCTTACAAAAGTAGAAAGGTACAAGAGCTATACCAGACTCTCCAGAAGACGACTCCGGAGACCCCGAGCTTCGCTCGACTCGACTCTAACTCCCACTCTAGACTAACTACTACTCTACTTGTATGCTTGGAACTTGTAATGCACTTGGCCTTGGAATTGCACACTTGAAATGAAGGATGGAGGCTTCCTTTTATAGAGGGAGATGGAGTAGGGGTTACTCCATCGCCACGTCATCGATCCGCGTGACATCTTCTCTCCACCCTTGGATCAAACCGACCTCACAACCGCCATTTGATCAACGGCAGGGGCAAATCAACATGTGGGACATGTGGGGAAGGTCGGTGGGAGGCCACCGACCCTGGAACCGCCTTTGATGTGGGGTCGGGCGACCCCACTTCTGGGCCTCTGGGCCCACCAGCAGTGTCCACAGGGGTCCCTTATGTCGGTGGACTAGGTGGCACACCTGGGTCCCACCAAAGAGGGGTCGGGCGACCCCCTCCCTGTGGGCCCAGGGTGTCACCTGTTGTCCCCTCGATCTCCTCTTGATGATTCTGATGTTGGCTTTGTCAAATAATGTCTTGAATTTGTTGTTCCTGCATAAACAAGCTAAGAGTACAAGTGGAACTAGTTATGGATAAAATATGTTCATGTCATGTCGTTTCCCCTTGCAACCGAGGCATGTTGACGGTGTTTTGTATGTTGATTTCTATGGTATATCCACCGTCAACAAGATCCCCCAAGCTTAACCTTTGCTCGTCCCGAGCAAACAATCAAACTTAGCCTCGGTGGATCAGGTATTGTTACTATGTTCACATTTCAAGAGTACCATGTGTACAACAAAGTTCTTCTCTTTGCATGAAAAATTTAGCTATGTAAACTTACCCCTATTACCTTAGTCCCTTATGGGGCTTATGGCTTTTCCTTTGTCTTAGGTGGTTGAGAGACAGAACAGTTTGACTTGAGCACTAACTTTCTCATTCTTAGCAAGTTTCATATCAGAGGTTTTGTGATATTTTCAAAAGAAAGCTTAAATGTTCCTCTTATGGTTCTCTCATGTCACTCAAATGGTGTATGATTCCTCACCAAGGCATATGGTAAGAGTTGCCTTCTCTATTTCATCCTATTTCTAAAAGGCTTATGTGGAGTTCAAGGTAGGGATGAAAGGAGATAGCATACTTACTTTGCATGTATTGCGAAGTCAAAGCTCGGATCCTTGAAGAGAAGTGTCATACTCCCAGATCAAGATGTGCAAGTGTGATATATGGTGGACTAGGTTGCTCCTTTATTTGATAGACTCTCTATGTATTGAGACATGGCTAGCATTTTTTTCTTCTTTTTTTTTATATATGAGCTTTCATGTGCTCAATTTTCTTTTTCTGTGGACTTGCACATGTCCATCTTTTTATTTCATTTTGCCTAGCCCTTTTGATGTCTCATTTACCAAATAATGCTTAGAGAGATGTTCTAACATTTAGAGTATGGAGCAACCTATTTAGTGGATGCGAAATACATGTGGTTGCGTACTTCCAGTGTAGAAGCAGCATATATATATGTGGTGTGTACGTGATCTTGATCTTAGGAGCATGAAAAGTCTCTTAACAAGGGTCAACAAGACTTGACGACATTCAACACAAAGCAAATAGCTTATGTGGAAAGGTTGCAATTATGTAAAGTAGATATGGCTGTGGTAGGAATTCATCACCATTGAGGAACAATTAAGGTTTTGATCATTTTAAGAATAAATCTCTGATAATCATGCATGCTTAGAAAAATATTATAGTAGCTCTTGTCTTACTATCTCATGTCCCACAACAACTTAGACTTAGTTCTAGCACTTGCAACCCACAAAGTTTTTAGGTTCATGGCAGTTTAAGTGAGCTAAGTGATCCATACTTAGAGAAATACTAAGTTGTATACTAGGCACTAGAGAAACATTAACAAGCAACTAGTCATAATTTCCATGAGGGATATAAACATACATGAAGCATATATGCTAAAGGGAAATGCTAATAAATATTTATATTTTTTTTTAAGTAAGAATGATAAAATGCATGAAAATAAATAGGATAGAATACTTACCTTAGTGGGGGAGAGGATCTCCCCCAAGCTAGATCTTCGCTCACTGTGGTGGCGGGAAATTTTGGTACCATCCAGCCCAGCGTTGTGCGTCTTCCTCTCGCACACGTCGGATATGTTGGCCGTTTTGTAACGCCAGTTGCAATGTTGCTTCTTGCCCAATCTGCAATTCGCCCATGTCATTAATGAGACTGTCCATACCTGTGGGCTGGTGACGCCTAGCCCTGTCCCTTGGGCGTGGAGTGCGTTGTGGAGGTAGACCCATGGAGTCTGAAGCATCCACTGACATCGCTTCATCGCCCTCTTCAACGTCATGGTGCGAGGATCCTCCTTGCTCCATCTGGGCGGCTTGCATCATCCTTCTTGTCACCCTGCGTGTCCCTGCAACATCTGGACTTGCCACTCGGGCTAGTCTAATGGTAAGTGTGCGGACCCCATACAACCGGCGCCTCGCACATGGGAGAGGAATTTCGGTTGTATAGCCCGGATAAATCATTTTAAGTTCACCATTTGGATCTCTTATGAGCATGTTAGCATTGATAAAGAAGTTCTCATCTACCACTCCTCTAACATAGCCAATGTCTTCAAAATAATGTGATTCAAGTAATCCAAAAGTATCGGCTATTCGAGTAATAAAGGATGTGAAATAGATGGGCTTCTCATACTCAATAGAGTTAAGCCAATAGTTCACTAGCAGTTTCACAGGGGAGACCTTGATTTTACTAACCATGGCATAGAGAATTTTAAGTTCATCATCAATTAAAGTATCAGTTCCCATGCCAGGATATAGAGTGCACATGATCCAGAAGTGAAGAAAGCGCAAGGTTGGATTATGGATTTCAATGGGAGTAGGATTTGAACAATCATTAGAGCCAGAAATTGCTTTCCAGAATCTAAATTTATCGAACATTCTAGTGGCATGATCTAGATCAAGTTCACATTCATGTTCACACCCTAAAGCAGTGTTTAGCAAACTCCAATTTAATTGATGTTCTTGCTCACACATGCGAAAAGATATTCCATTATTTGTGAGTTTTAGGGTGCATAGAAATTCCTTAGCAAGCAATTCTTTTCCAAATTCAGGCACTTGCCAAAAACTACTCCAACCAATTGCTCTAAACACCTTATCGAATTCAACATCCATACCTGTGCGGGCCAAAAGGTCCGGATCGATGATGCTAGTGTGTAGGAAGAGACCCTCTCGGATGATGTAGTACCTTTGCAACTCTTCTTGGCTTAACATGAGGCCGCTCTCGGGCTCTCTCATCCTTGATGGAGGCTCGTAGGGTACCATCCCATGGTAACCTTCTTCTTCCTCCCTTCCATGAGCATGGTGAGAGCCTTGAGAAGAGCTCTCACCCTTTGCTTTCTTGAACTTGCCGAAGATATGCTTCTTCATCCTCCTACACAAGTGAGGCAAACCAAGCTCCTACTACTACTACTATGCAAGGGGAATCTTTTTGGGTTTTTGTTTTGATGTCTATTTCTAAACTAAACTTGAGAAATGGCTTGTAACAAAGAGAGAAGAGAAAGGATTGTGAGCTCGAAATGGTTCTGGTGGTTTTGGGTGTGGAGTTGAGCTCACAATGCTGTGGTATTTATAGGGGGAGAAGGGCAAGTAGTGGACCCACAATATAGGGGTCGGCCGACCCCCCCTAGAAGCACTTTGAATTTGAGTTTAGCTTTATACAGGGAACCATTCTGCATGCTTTCAAGATTTTGCAGAGATGGTCCAAAATGGGGGTCGGCGGACCCCCATCCTAGCCCCTCCTCCACTTTAAACATTGTGTCATTGATTGTCCGGAAAAGTAAAGGCTAGGTGTGGACCAAAAGTTTTCAAATTGTTTCTGAGATTCCCTGTTTTAGTGCTTTGTGAAAGGTAAAAGATGAATGGCAAAAGTGGAGACATGTCTAAAGTGATTCCTATGGACCATGGGAGCACTCAAGCATGCCTAGGTGACCACTTTGCAGAATTTAAGCTAGTGGAGTGGTCCCAAAAGAATCAAAGATGAAAGGAGCATCTTATGACTAAAGTAAAGGATCAAGGGACCACTCTTTTTCAAACTTTAGCTAGTGTTACAAGCATAGGACTCCATTGTGATTCAAATGGTGGCCAGCAGGAGGCAAGTGGGGCCAATATGGGGGTCGGCCGACCCCCACATTGGAGCTCCCAGAGCATCCAAGTGCTGGGTTGGAACCTCTATGACTAGCAAGGTTGAAATGTGGTGAAGTGGGCCCCAAGGTGGGGTCGGGCGACCCCCCTTTGGGAGCTCCAGCAGCTCAAATTTTTATGACAAGTTATTCTCAAGATTTTATTTATTATGGCTAAACATTTTGTCGAAATAAGATATGCAAAATTCAAAGTAAGAATGCAATTGAAAAGTGAATAGTAGAAATTGAAATGCAGAAAATAAATATGGGATAACTACTGATTTACCTTATCAGCAAGGGCTCCATGTTTTAGGTCCGTAGAGCAGGACCTCTCCATCTTGTTCATCCTTCGGGTGCATCAGATGGTCCCGGAGACGTGGACCTTGATTGCACCTCTTTCTCCCGCCATACTTGCTTGGTATTGATTTTTGGTTCAGCGGGTTCCTCTTCTTTCTTTTCGGCCCTTTTGGCCGACTTACCTCTCTTGTCCCTTCGGCGTCGGATGTGGCGAGGCTTAGTCGGAGGTTCTTTGTCCTTCACCTGCATGTTAGCTTTATAACCATTGAATGGACATTTTACCTTCCATCCTGGGAATTGGAGGTGAATCTGGCCGGACCCCACATAGATGACTGCATTGACCGTGTTGAGGAATGGCCTTCCCAAGATGATCGAGACATCATTATTGGATCCCATATCTAGAATGATGAAGTCGGCAGGGACGTAGTCGTCTTGAACTTTTACCAGTATGTCCCTTGCCAACCCCTCAGGGAACCTGATCGTCTGATCTGCCATCTGCAAACGAACAAATGTGGGGTGCAAAGGCCCCCCTAGCAAATTATCATAAGTTACCTTGGCCATGATGTTGACACCCGATCCAAGGTCGCAGAAGGCGTTGTGGAAGATTTGCGGTCCGATCTCACAGGTGATGGTCGGCAGGCCTGGGTCGTCCTTCTTGGTGATGAAGGGCGAATCCAGAAGATAGCTCCAGTTGGATTGTACCGGAGGCTTACCGAACCTCGTAGTAACTAGTTTAACTCCTTCAATTGGGTCCTCAGGTTTCCCTGGGATCTTACCTTGCTCGAAGGATGGGACAGCTGCTGCTAATTGAGCTAATTGTGTTTCTAGCATTTTGTTAAAGCTCAACTGATTTTTCATAGCAGAGTTAAAGCTATCCAACTTTTCACTTAAGTTTTCAAGGATCTTATCATTAGCCATCATTTTCTTGTTAATGCTATCATTGATTTTAGATTGGCCTAAGACAAGATCTCTAAGAGAAGGTTGGTTACCAAAAGAATTATTGAAATTTTGATTGTAACCATTACCTTGATTACCTTGGTAGTCTTCTAAGTTGATTAGAATGTAT